>NW_011888784.1:14831039-14833491 GCF_000151845.1 Pteropus vampyrus
CCTCCCCGTAGTTTCTAGGGCTGTCATTGCGGACAACGTGTTTACGGTGTGCGAATGTGCTCTGGTCCTCCTCTCACCAAAATTTTTAGACCGCAGGTTCTATTTTTATCTCCTTGATGCAAGCTCAACCGCGCGCTCTCTCTCTCTCCACTTATATTTCTTAAAAAAATTTTTTTTTCCTCTCTTGTAGTCGCTTGTCAACCATTTTGACTAGGGGCTGTACCCACCAGGTCCCACTCAGAGACGCGTCGGTTTTCCCCCGACCCTGTACCCCTCTTTCCTAGCCCTGGGGCCCGCGGCTCGCCTGCTACAGAGCTTCAGTCCTCCCGGCTTCCTAGAGGGGCACGACCCCCCCACACACACACTTCCGGCGCGCGCGGCCCAAGCCGGTCCTGCTCCCTTCTTGGGGTCGGTCCCAGCAGCCCGCAGAGCAAAGGGTGAGTGAGGCGGTCCGACAGTGCGGCCGCGGGTGCTTCCCAAATCACGTCTGTCCTGCCTCACCCTCCCCGCCGCCTTGCCGCGGCCTTCTTGGCCTGCCTGTGTCACAGGCAGAGCCTGCGGCTGCACCAGGTGGCCATCTCTCCTCGACCGTAATGCCCGTCCCCCCGCCTATCCATCCGTCGGTCCATCCTTTCTTGCTTTTGTCGGTTTGCTCTCTCATCCACCCGCCCTTGCGCCCTTTGGCTCCTCAAGCACTTACCTGCGCCTTCTGTGTGCCAGGTTGGTGGGGGAGGAATCAGAGATGCACAGATGGAATCTTCTCACGCAGCCAAAGCTCGCTGTTGAGTCAGGTCTCAGCCCTCTGTCTTGACTTACCCGGTCTAGGTTAGATTATTTACCAATCACTCTCAGAGCACTTACTACTTTCCCTTTTGTAGTTCTTATCACCATTAAATTAGGTCATTATGTGTACTTTCTCTTTGACGTTTGTCTCTCTCTAGAACAGTCTTATTCATAACTCTCTGCTCAGCGCTTAGCATAGTGCCTGCCCGAAGTAGGAAATGTGTGAAAAACAAGTCCTTTATGAAAAGATCCTCGGGTTGGTTGGGAAGACAGATGCGAAAAGGCAGTTCAGCAGAGTACACACCTCTAAGAGTGTGGACTCTGGAGTCAGACCTTTTGATTTCAAAACAGTCCAGACTACATCACTTACAAGCTATATGACCTGGAGCAAATTACATAACTCTTCTGTTTCTCTTCAATAAAACAGTAGAAGCTAGAAGATAGAGTAATGTGGAGATGAAATGAAGACACTTAAAACAAGTAGACAGTGATTGATCGATTCTATAAGGAAAACTCAATTAGTGTTTTCTGTTATAATTAAGTAAGCAAACAATGCAGATACATGTTAATAACGGCTGTGTTTCAGCAGCCAGAGTTGCCCTGGAAGTACCTTCTGGGTTGCTTGGACTAAGAGTTAGCTGGAACTAGGAAGGGCTGTATCCAAGCTCAGTGCCTCCAATCCCTTAACTTGTTGGGCATCTGGGTTCCCCAGACAACTCCATAAACAACCAATACAAATCCAGACTTCTGGTCCAAAGCTGTCAACTTATGCCCCCACTGATAAGCCTGGCAGATTTAGGACTAATCTATGGAACTTTGTAGATCAGTGAAGGAGATGAAGAATGAACAGACAGTACTTTATAATGAAAATCTTCCCTTTCAGCCACACACACCATGGTGGCCAAGTTGGTGCGGCATAATATTTATAATAAAAATTGAATAATACCACAAACCGATTGAAATTAAAAGGTACGGTACATGACATAGACCAGTGATTTCCAAGTAAAAGACATATATCAGTGTGATGTAGGCTTTGGTAAATTCTACATACCCATCAATACACAGATCTGATGATATCTTGTCAGGGCATTTCTTAAATGTCAGTTGTCTCATAAGAACAAAAGAAATGTATTTAGTATTTCTCTTATACTAAAACATTAAGAAGAAAATAGCCCCAAGTTTCTTTGTATTTAGGTAAGTGTATGGCACATCTCTTAAATCTGGCAAAGCACAGTTTAGGAAATGCTATTTTGTGTGCATCTCAGACCCAACTTTCTTCATAAGTAGTTCAGTAAATGATGCCATCATCCTTTCAGCCACCAGAGTCAGCCAGAAACCTGAGTCCTGTTCTCTCTTCCAAATCCTTATCCAGTATGTCCCTAAGTCCTGTTAAATCTCCCATCTTTATATCATTTGGCTCATATAGCTCAGGCCCTCATTACCCAAATGGTTGCAACAGAAGACTTCCCATCTTTACTTAACACCACTTTCTGGGTGGGTGAACAGAACTTTCAGCCATCCTTGTGGCCTCGAGTATCAAATACAAACTCTGCTACAATGTCTCAGAACCTTGGTGGCCTGGCTCTTCTTCTATAGGCGCCTCCTTACACTATTCTTTAATTCTGTCCCCAGTTCTGGCCCAGGCTTTTTGTTTCTGTTTTCATCTGTC
>NW_011888784.1:14834963-14865480 GCF_000151845.1 Pteropus vampyrus
TTTGGGGGAGATTCCATGGCATAATAGAGCTGAATACTCTGGTTGCAGAGCCTAGTTCTGCTGCTTATTGCCTGTGTGTCTTTGGTCAGCTTATGGTTCTCAGTTGCCTCATTTAGAAAATGGGCATAATTAGATTGTTCTTATAGAATTGTTAGGGAAATTATGTAAAATTTTTATTAACTATCCAGCTAGTGCTTGGCATCTAGTAGGTGCTCAATAAAATAATATTTTTTTAGAAGTAATAATATACTACAGTGTTTTTCCTGCTTTCCATGATCTATCAGCATTACTTATTATCCCTAATGTTGTCCCTAACATTATTACTAAAGGTTGAATTGATTTTGATGATACTTAAATTTTCTATTTCACATCCTGAAAAAAACACTGAATCATCTATAAATGTATTGTTTATATAGAAGCTTCCTTTCAGTCAGTTTCCTTTAATGTTACACTCCCTGGCAACCAATCTTCAAAAACCTGTATCTATATTCTAAGCACATTTTAACCTGTATCTATATTCTAAGCACATTTTTCCCCTGTGTAATATTAGTATCTACCTCAGGAGCTCCCTAAAGACCTGGAATTCAGAAGGAATCTCTCAGACACAGACCTCCATCCTCTCCCAGCCTTAAAACGGGCAGCCTTTTCAGACTATCTCCGTCCAGGATGTCAGGAAAGGCCACAGCCTTGGCCTACCATGCTACAAAAGAACAAGAAGGACTTGTGAAGGTTGTGAAGGCTGAAGAAGAGAATTATGTTTGGGGGCAGGGCTTTGACCTTCAGGGAAATGCCTGTAGCCAGGAGACCTACCGCCAGCAGTTCAGGCAGTTTGGTTACTCTGACTCCACTGGGCCCCGGGAGGCTCTGAGCCGGCTCCGGGAGCTTTGCCGTCAGTGGTTGAAGCCAGAGATGTACACCAAAGAGCAGATCCTGGAGCTGCTGGTGCTGGAGCAGTTCCTGAGCATCCTGCCTGAGGAGCTACAGGCCTGGCTGCAAAAGCACCGGCCAGAGAATGGAGAGGAAGCTGTGACTATGCTGGAGGAGCTGGAGAAAGAGCTTGATGAACCAGTGCAACAGGTAAGAAGTAGGTGTTTTTGTTTACTTGTTTTACCTGTTGTAAGTTAATGGGGAAACCATTGTGAGTGGCCTTGACTTGGGTATCAAAGAATGATGCAATTTTTGTATTTTGGGTTATTATTTGTCCTCTGGGATCAAGTCACTAGGACCTTTAGTCCTATTTACTCTCTAATCACCTGAATGAGTTCTTGACTCCAGCTGCCCTGCCCTATTATTCTAGGGGTTTTCCTCTTGTATATCCTTTGAATCATAGTGCTGGTACTTGGTTACTCCTAGGACACAACTCATAGCCAAGGAATGATCTGGACGGAAATGACATCCATGCGAGCACTGAAGTCTCTGAGTATCCAGCTCCAGCCCTTGGAGAATCAGTGCAAGAGTGGGACTCAGGAGCTCCAGGCTTTCCATGAGAGAGGTGAGGAGCCACAGTCCGTTTGGGGATTCGCATGGAGGCGAGGGCTCTCGTCTGCATCATGATTCATTTTCTTAATGACAGTCCCTTGTGCCTGTTATTAAGCATTGTGGAAAGACCTCCTTGACTGAAAATATTCTTCTATTGGCTTTACTTAGAATCTGAAATTCCATATAATTTCTAACTTTGGGTTAAGAATTAAGGTCTCTAATAAAATTCTCTAATTATATCCATAATATCCAAAGACCAATATTATGGTTTTTTACTATTATGGTCCCACTGGCAAAGCAGTCCCTAAGATGGAGATGAATAATGGATCATAGTAACTTGAACAAGGAAAGCTTAATATTAGGGCATTAATTACGAAGTAGTAAAAAAGCACTCTAAAGAATACAGGAATAACACATATAGGATGTCTCTAAGGAAGGAGCAAATCTGTAAGAGGGTGCCACATCCTCCCCTTCCCTTGCCAGAGCTGAGATCCAGATCTTGTTGCAGAGAGCATGGCTGCGGTCCACTGGATGAGGATGTTCACTGAAGTGCTGTGCTGGTAGAATTGGCTGGGAAGCTGCTCTTCAGGGTACCAAGGGAAGCCATTCACAGGGTGCAGGGAGAGGGTGTGTGTGTGGTTGTGCAGAACTCACTGAGAAGCTACCCTCTGGGTTGTCAGGCACCCCCTGGGCAGAGATGCTGTGACATAGAACTTGCTGGGAAGCCACCAGTGGGGATGGAGCCTCTGAACTATTTGGAGTTGAGCACCTCTGGGTGCCCCATGTGCTTCAGGAACAAACAGAGCACACCAGAACCAGGAATAAAACACCCTTCCGCCTCCCTCTATTGTTAAAGCTTATGTTGTGCTAGCTGGTCAGTAGAAATGTTTTAGTATCACAGGCAGGGTATTGAAGAGTGGATTTGAAGCTGAGAAGCAATAAAGTTGAAGTTGAGAGTCAGATAGCTAGCCCAGATGTCAAGGATTAGGACCAAAAGGACTTTGATTCTGTTATTGGCAAATCATTCCTATAGGTGGCAGATACATCAGGCTTATTAACTCGTTCTCATTAAACTCTTGTGACATCCAGCTACCCTTCTGGTTTCATCTTCACTAAGCAATCTTATTAACTTCCCATGGCTTAGCTATAGTAAGAAAATACATTAGTTCAGTCTGGTCTGTGTGATGGTCACATTACTTATTAATTCTCAATCCGATTTTATTGCTCAGTTTCCTGAACTTGGCTAAAGAGAATCCACCCTGAGAGGTAAATGTGTTCATTATGATGATAAAAATTAGGTTGATGAGGTGACAAGGTCAAGGTCCAGACCCTAGACCTTGGCAATTCACCAAAGGAATCTGCATATCTATACACTGAGGCCTCCTGGGAAACTCCCTCCCAGCCTTCCCCATTGCATCATTAGCCAAGTAAGCTATCTTCTGCATAAAGCAGGAGCTACAGTAAAATGAATTTTAAAAAATCATTTCTTTAAGTCCTCTGCCTTAAAGCAGGTATATGTCTAAATTACTTAGGGTGGGTTACTTCTGTTTCCTTAAAAGAGGTCTTGAGGAACAGAGAGTCTGCTGTAATTTCTTAAGTCTTTCTTGGGCTTTTTCATATTGATAATTGTTATGGGCTGAACTGTGTCCCCCCAAATTCATATGTTGAAGCCCTAAAACCCAGTACCTCAGAATCTGACTGTATTTGGAGATAGGGCCTTTAAAGGGGTAAATTAAAATGGGATTGTTAGGGTGAGCCTTAATCCAATATGACTGGTGTCCTTATAAGAAGAGGAGAATGGGACACAAATAGCATAGACCAAGGGACAGCCAATATAAGGACACAGCAAGAAGATGGCCATCTGCAAGCCAAGGAGAGACAGGTCTTAGAAGAAACCCAACCTGCTAACACCTTGATCTTGGACTTCTAGACTCCAGAATTGTGAGAAAATAAATTTCTGTTGTTTAAGCCACCTGGTCTGTAGTATTTTGTTATGGCAGCCCTAGCAAACTAATACAGCATTAAAGTTCTTCTCTATGTCCTTGTGAAATATTCCCCACTTTAATTTAATTCTGTTTCCTTTTATCTGTGTAGCAGAGCTTCTATAACACATAACCTGTACCTGAAGGTAATGAGTACAGTGATCTTTGACCTTGTTTTAACTAAGCATTTTACTACCTCTGATTCCATCTATGTTCCATCTTTCCGTTGTCTTTGCACATTTCTCTGGATATGCTTCAGTTTCTCCACATTGACCTGCAGTACAGGGATAAAAATACTCTAATGAGGATCTGATTAATTTAAAATACAAGGTAGATTCACTCCCCAACTCTAATTTGTTGCACACTGTATCTTTTATTTGTTTGTTCTTTCACAGTGCCATTATGTTGTTGACTCTGTCCACTTATGACAACAATGATTCCATCTTTCAGCCTTCCTTGGCCTTAGCAAAATTTCCTCATTCTCCATTTATGCCTAATCCCCAAGTGTGTGGTCTTGAAAGGCCTTGACTGTTCCTGATAAATCTCATTATGTTGGTCTGTTTTTAGTCTTGAGGGTTTTAGCCCTACCTCTGAAGAATTAACGTTGATCATTATGCATCTTTCACCTAGATCATGAGGTTTAAGTCACTGTAGGGATCCACCTTGATAGGCTTATAAAAGTTACCATGTCATTTTTACAACCTTACAGCCTTGGTTGTAATTTTACTGTAGGTTCTTCACTAGCCTAACAGTAGGTCTTGCTAGAAGAGCCTGAGATGGAGATTTGAGTGCAGGTGATTTATTGAGGGTATGTTCTTCAGGAGAAACCTGTCATGGAGAAAAGTAGGGTTCGGAAGGGAAAAGATCAAGCAATGATGTGGTTTGGAGTAAATCTAGCCTTAGCCTAATCCATGGGGTTGGGGAACCCCCTGGAGCATAACTGCATTGCTGAGTTGTCCCTTCTTGAGGAAGGGGGTGAAGGAGACAGTGAAGGTGAAAGTAACTTTCTGTGCCAGGTGGCTCTTATCAGCCAGGGCCACTCTCCAGAGAAGGGGGCAATTGTGGCTAGTTGGGAACCAACACTTACAGCAGCTGGGGGAAGAAGGCACCATATTGGTAAAGGAGGTGGGATGGGCAGTGGAGCATCATCTACGTAGTATTAAGGCTAAAGCATATTTGTCAATGTGCAGTTAAAGACCATGTCCCTAGTTAAAAGGATTTTAGACCATACAAGTCAGTAAATAGGTAGGAAAATGCTGGGGAGAGATGTTATAGAGAAGAGCTCTTCTAGAGAGAAACCTATAGCTTATTTCTCCTCCAAAGTGCTTTCTATAATCTGTGCCTCACCTTCAGCCTCCAGACTTTAGGCTTGATTATGAATTAACATTCATTTTTGGAAGACATTAATTAGGTTATTTGGATTATTTCAGTATTTTAAAATATTCAAGTGATCATTTCTTATTCTACTTTCAATTTTTATTTGTTATTCCTAGGAATTACTCCAGTTAACTGTTTACTCTAATATTTTTGTATAATATAAATATATAGTTGAAAAAATAAAAATCTTATTTTCCTGATCTATACATCTAAGGTCAAGCTTTTTCTCTGGTCTCTCGTCTTATAAAGTGACTTCTTGTAGTCACAGAATTTGAAGAGGTATTTTAAATCCTATAAGTTACATTGCTGTTCTAATTTTCACAGCTCTAACTTTGTCCCTACACAATTTTATTGCCACTCTATACCATTTATAATTTATACTTTTTATAATTTTACGTATTTACTACTTTCAGAAAATTTCTCATTAGATTCTCATTAGGTTGACTTTAACCAATTTGGTGCTTATTATTCTCCTGCCTTTATTATATGCTAATATGTTTTTTCATAAAATTTCCCTTTTTGAACAAGCATAGCCTTAAGTAATTAAAATTTCTATCCAAAGACAGTTTGAATTTTAGTACTCTGTCCAAATCTGTAATTTCTGGTAAGGAATGAGGAAAAGGAAAGCTAGATAGATATCTGCTTTGGTCAGGTAATCACTGTGAGACTTTATTGTTGTGAACTCAAAGAGTATCAGAATTTTTTTTCATATAAAAACATAAGCCTTTCCCAAAACCAAATAAAAATTATTTAAAAATTATTTTTTGTTTCAGTGCAACTATAGTCCTGCATCCTACCAATAGGGAAGGCAAATGACATACAGGAAAACTGAAAGCCTTGATGCATCTTTCTTTGAATTCAGACTCTACCAGTTATAAATTCTGTGGCCTTCCATAGGTGATGTCGCCTCTCCTGAGCCTTAGTTCCTGATCTGTAAAATGCATGTGAGTTTAGAGGACTTTGGGGAAGATGGAAGTAACTTCACAGTTTTTTAGATTTTCCCACCTCAAAATAATCAGGTTACCTCAGCCATCATCTAGTAGTCTTCTGTTGAGAGTTACTAGAAATCTAGAAACAAGAGGGGCATGTTGTATGAGAGCTGAAGGTTTGGCTCCAGGAAGTCACATCAGCCTCTTGTTTCCATGAACTTTCTTTGACCATTTTTTCTTTGATAAAAAAAAGTGAACATGTAAGACTCCCATCTGACCCCAGAATGAGTTAGGAGCCCACAGTATTCCTTTTCTCATGCTCTGCGTACCTTATTCTTTTTGCTCATAATTATTTGATCAACCGAGAGCTGGCCAGAATCTGCAATTGCCATGTGTTTTAGTTCCTCTCCACCTACTTCTGCCCAATTCTAACCCCAAAAGCATTTTCTAATTGAACCTTTCGCTCTACTTTTTTGTTTACTGATCGAAGACTCTTAGACATCTTTCTTTATCATAATTACTTTCTATCACTTCTTATCCTCATTACCTAAAAATACATCCTCTCCTCTAATCCAGGGTTGTCTCTTAGCTCGTGATCTCGCTGCTACTCCTATTTATCACCATCTCCTCTAACTAATGTCTTTCTCTTTCACCACCCCTCTTCATCAGTGATGACACCCATTCTGTGTCTACCTTACTCTCTGAGTGTGCCACCTTTCACTATCCTAAGCCACTTCTCTAAATTCTAGATTGGGAAGCAAGTTTTAAAGATTTTTCCTCATAATAGGTAAATACCTATGTCACTTGGTTTATTTTCTGTTCTTGCTTATAATAGGTTCCTTTCTTCGAACATGGGGAGCAAATGACACTTGCATTTTCTATTCACATTTTTAGGTGGAAAGCTGGTGGCTAACAAAGTATTGACAGCAAAGCAAGAAATTATTGAACGTGTAGCATCAACAGCCATGATATCGCCAGGAAGAATCCCTAGGGAAACTCCTTCAGGACAGATAGTTGAAGAAGCTTTAGGAGGTCTGGAAAACATTAAGAAGCCAAAAGGAAATGCTACAAAGAACAAAATGAGTCAGCCCCCTTCCCAGAAAAGACATTTCAGTTTGGCAACGTTTAACAAGAAAATCTCCACAGAAGAGAATGTCCTTGAGTGTGATGAAAGTGAAGGAAGTCTCAGTCTGAATTCAAATGTTACAGCACAACAGAGAATTCACACTGCGGGAAAGTTCTATGAGTGTTTTGACTGTGGGAAAGCCTTTTGCCAGAGCTCAAAGCTGATTAGACACCAGAGAATTCATACTGGAGAGAGACCTTATGCATGTAAAGAATGTGGCAAAGCCTTTAACTTGAGCTCAGACCTTGTTAGACATCAGAGAATTCATAGTGGAGAAAAACCCTATGAATGCTGTGAATGTGGCAAAGCTTTCAGGGGCAGCTCAGAGCTCATCAGGCATCGGAGAATTCACACTGGAGAGAAACCTTATGAGTGTGGCGAATGTGGGAAAGCTTTCAGCCGGAGCTCAGCCCTTATTCAGCATAAGAAAATTCACACTGGTGACAAAGGCTATGAATGTATTGAATGTGGTAAGGCTTTTGGTAGAAGCTCTATCCTTATTGAACATCAAAGAATTCACACTGGAGAGAAACCTTATCAGTGTAATGAATGTGGAAAATCCTTCAATCAGAGCTCAGCCCTCACCCAGCACCAGAGAATCCACACAGGAGAGAAGCCTTATGAATGTAGTGAATGTAGGAAAACATTTAGGCATAGGTCAGGCCTTATGCAGCATCAGAGAACTCACACTAGAGTTTAACTCTGTGAGTAAGAGTTGTACAATTATGAAATACAAGGAATTCACTTTGGTATGAGACTCTACAGAAGATAGAAGTTTCCTGAAGAGTTCATCCTTCCAGTCCAGTTCAGTACACAAAGGTGTATGTTCAAGTGTTGAATGGGCACCTTCGCAGTAACTCCAGGACTGGGGCAGAGATTCTGAAAGAGCTTCTTATAAGATGGACTAAGAGGTGAAGTCTCCAATGTCAAGGATCTCTTCCCAGCAAGAGCATTGGTGCACTTGACAGTTGGAGGCATGTGCTGAGTTACTCAGTTATCTGAAATGTTGAATTGTGTGATTGTGAAATGTTGAATTTTGCTGTGGATCAGTTTAGTGGCATCTGGGAATGGTAGCTTATTCTGCCCCCTCACCAGCTCTCTCCTCAGCCCTGAGCTTCTTGCTAAGGTCGATTGAGGTCTACTTATTTACTGATCACCTGCTATGTGCCAGCCATCAGGGGAAGACATGGCCATTGCCACTCCCAGAGTTAAGAGCTAATTGGATATACTTATTAAACAGAAAAGTGTGATAAGTGCTTTGGTAAGATATATCCAAGATTCTGTCAAAATACAGGGCAGGGTTTCCTGGATGTGATGAAATCTCAGTTGAGACATAAAAGATGGGTAGAAGTTAGCCAGATCAAGGCAAGAGGGAGAAGAACATTATAGGCAAAAGTTATAGGACATACAGTGGCGTGGAGAGGATATGGAGACATTCCTTCATCAAAACTCTTCTCTCTGGCAGGGGTTGGTTCTTATAGACCCTGGATCAGAAGCCAGAGCATGTGTTGGTTCTTCTCTTCCTATTTATGATCACTGAGTTGGGTAGCCTACCCTAGACCCAGAGTGACCTAAGAGACTTTGAAGTACTCAGGAGAATTTGTGTGATGGAAGACTGGTGAATTGTATGAAAAAAAGTCATGTGTTTACACCAAAAAATAATACATATTGGAGGGTAGAGGGACAGTCAGGACTGGAGTGTTTGTGTCCCTTGACCCTGGGGCCCAGGAAATGGGGAGCTAACAAGAACACAGGCATGGGAGGTCTGCCTTCCCAGGCTTCACTATTCCTTATTCCCTGTCCCCTCACTTCCAGATGCTAAGCTGCTTGAGTACAATGAGTATTTGTTGAATTACCCCCTCAGATTCCTTAAAACACTTATCTACTAGTTTTTATTTTAGCAGTTTTAATTAATGACTGAAGGCAGTCGCTACCTGAAAGTTTGGTTCCTCTTCTAAGATGTCTTGATTTTCCTTCCAGATACTGTCACTTCTGAAGACGACTTGGTGATCAAAGCTGTTGTGGGTAAGAGGGGAGGTGAAATTGTGTGGGGGAGAGTCTTTGTGTCCATAAATTGTGAGATTATCATTGAGGCCAATCAGATGTCTAAAGAGACCTTTCCAATGGATAGAGTTCCCTTTTCCTGTAAGTGACAATCAGATGATTTCATGTTTTTAATATCACTTAGTAGTTTTTCCCTGATTGTGAATTAATTGTCAATGTTGATAATATAGAAAATGAGAAAATGTAAATCCTACTATCCATAGAAACATTAACATTTTGGAGTACTTTCTATTAGTTTTCTTTCCCCCAACCCTAATATTTTTTGGTAAAATCTTGTTTGGGAAATAATTTTTTGTAATTGATTCTAACATTTATTCTTTGAGTATATACTTCAACTGTTTAATATTAGAATATAATGCAAATTGTAATAAAATCTGAGTTTTAAGTTTTGCTTTGAAATTATTCATTCAGGAGTAGGGGCCATAACATGAATGGAGATGTGCTAGGGGAATGGGGGAGGGAGTCGTGGGAAGAAGTCAGGGAACTGGTATTCTTAGCTTTTATTTCCAGGGCCAAAAAGTGCCTAGAAACTGAAAGCTAGTTCACCAGGTGAAGTCACAAAATTGGGAGGACATCTGGGGCTGCATTGTGGTGGGAAGACCATGGTAATGAGAACAGGTAGCTCCTTTACACATATCTGTGTCCACCAGCATCAGGACACTTCTCCACCTTTAGGAGCAAGAGCCTGGAAGACTGCTATGGCCTTCCCCTCCTCTCCCAGCAGGTCCTCAACAGAAACGCTTGTGTAAAAAACCCCATGACCCTTTATATCTGTGATCATCGTGCCAGCTAACAAGCCAGCTGCCAATGGTAAAGTTACTGAGTAGCCACAATGTCTGGTTCTGGCCCATCAGAAAGCAGGGGGTGGGTGGGTGTAAGTTGGGTCTGCCTATCATAGTGCCCACTGTTCCTCAACTTTGCAGAAACACTCTCCAGGTCAGTTCCTTCTGCATGGGAAGTTTTCCTAACTGGCACTCCCCCTTGCTCTGAGGATTCACTTTATGGGGCAAGGAGTTCACAGGGGAGCTCAGAGAGACCAAGGTCGATTTCCAATCTTCTCTGCTGGACAGTGTTAACTGCAGCCTATGGAAATGACAGAGAAGGGGAGTGGTAGGAAACTGATATTAAACACCTTGTCTAAATTGCACATTATCTTTTTAAAAATCTGTGAATCTGTGCAAGATCCATTTAATGTGAACACTGTCACACACCCCCTCCCCACTCCCCAGACTGCCTCTATGCCAAGAGAAACAAGAGGACCCTGAGCAGAAGGGAAAGGAACTAATTACATTTCCTCCAGCAGGGCTAGTGAAGGAAAAAAGAATTACTTTTGACATCTACCTGTATTAATGCCCCCTGCGCCCCCCCGTTTCATAAACACAATGTTGAAGTTTTAAGAGATCACCTACTTCAGCCCCTTTAAACTGAGAGTCCAGAACTGTGAGGTGATTTGCTTGCAGCTGCAGAATTCATGGGAAGGAACTATCAAGAACAAAAGTCTCCAATTTCAAGGCTACTGCTTTTTTCAACTATAAATCTCCTTCATGCAAATTGCTTATATTTGCAGAAGAGACTGTACACTAGTTGAGATGGGTATGTCTGCCACTTGCCAATGAGGAAGTCAAGGAACAGAGTTAACAAGTTAGCTAACCTCCTAGGCCTTGGAAGGGACAGAGATGCTACAGGAAGCATGTGCTTCTCTTAATTTTTCGCAATTATCCTGGGCTTCTAATCCCTTTTAAATTTTTCTGCTCTAATTTTAGAAGTTTCAGATATTTATTGTTAAGAAAATTTTGGAGACACAGAAAAGTGTGTGCGCGTGCACACACACACATACACACACATACACATACACACACACACACGAAATTGCTTATATTACCATCCAAAGATAACCAGTACAGCACTTTGACTATACATTTCCAATATTTTTATTGCATAAATATTTTACATGAATTATATTGTACATATTATATTTTTACTTAAGATTTGAATGCTTTGTCATGTAACATTAATCAACATCACTTTGAACAGCTTTTTAAGACTTTGTATACCGTCATGATTTCTGAAGCACACATTTCCAGGTAGAATTTTAAGTCAAAAGGCAATGCTTAAGGCTTCTGGTATTGCCAGAGATAGTATCTATTCACATCTCACTGGCAACATTTGAGTCCCAATTTCCCTGAATTTTTGTTAGTTTTATGAGGGGAAAAAATGCTATCTTTTGCTTTAACATACATTAATCTTAGTAAGGCTGAACACTTACTGTTTATTGACATTTATTCTTCTGTAATTTGTCTATTTAAGAACCATTTTTTTCTGTTGGGACTTTTTCAATGGGGAGACAGTATAGTAAGTGGCTCCACAGAAGGGTTCCTGATTCCTACTGCCTGGGGTCAAAGTTTAACCTCATTACTTTTTAGCTATATGACATTGAGTAAGCCATGATCCTAAGGCTTCATTTCCTTATCTGTAAGATATGGGCTGAGAAATAACCAATACACATATATAAAGCCCTAACAAGTACCTATTATGATTCTTATCACTATACGTAGGAAATCTTTTATATAGAATATCTCCCTTTTGTAATATGTTTTATCAATTCTTAATGTTTGTCCTTCTCTTTTCAGTTTGGGTCTTTTCTCTGAAAGAGGAAAATGAGTTGACTAGCTCTTACCATTTGGTTACATGTTATCATCTTTTCCAAATAAACCTATCCCTTTTTTTCACCTTCTCTCTCCAGACATGGATATTTAGCCCTCTCATCATTCCTGTTTAGTACATGCTCATCTATGTATGCCCCAACAGAAGCAATAATTCGCTATTTATCACATGAAAACTTTTTCCTATGCAGCTTCTAGATTCCCAGATTTACACTTTTGGTAAAGTGTTATAACTGATCTACTAGGATTGTGAATAACATGTCTTCCTGTTGCTGACTGACCTACACACCTTTCCACGTTGCACTGAGCGGCACCAGTCCAGGGATACTTTTCCTGCCGAGTCCCTCAGAAGAGGGAGTCTCTGGATGGACCATGATCGTTACTTTCTGTTGTCACTTCCCTTTAGCACCGTCTTTAACAAAATTCACAAGGCAGTGAATGCAATACTGATAGGAGACAAAACTGAACATGTACAAGTACCTGAATAAGTCACAGACTAAACAACTGAGGGATGTTTTTCAGCACCTGAACCCAGGGGAGTACACTAGGAACTGTGGGGTAAGCCCCAGAAACAAGTGGTATGGCAACCACAGCAGCTTCTGACCCAGCTGTGGGAATCAGGAGGAAGCTGACAGCAGCTCTGATATAGTTTTAAGAACCAAAGGAGTTCTTTGTACGGAAAAGAGAATTTGGAACTCTAACAGACTCTTAACCTCTTAGCTGAGCTCTGACTTCCTTCTTCTCCCGCCCCATGGAAGGTCTAGCCTAGAGTACAAGTTGGGCAAGAAAACTACATATTCTTTCCGAGGTAACATCAGATCAAGACAAAAACTTCTTGCCACACTGTGGTCCAAGGATTCCAGGTTTTGTCTATTAACAGAAACTTCTCCACTGCCGGACTTTCTTCCTGGCCTTTGTCTATTGTTCTCCCTACTGGAAATACTATTCCCTGGCTTACCTACCTCCTATGCATTCTTATCATTTTTCTCATAAGTCTTCCTTGACCTAAGGTTGTGTCAAGTACTCTTTTTATTGAAATATAATAATTAGTTGCTCATATTTACATTGTACAATTTTTTTTTTTCAATTATAGTTGGCATACAAAGGTCAGGTACTCTTGATGTTACGTAGCACTGATCATACCAGTGTCGTTGCCTGTTTGCCCTGTCCATTAAACTGTAGAGATTGTCTTAAATTGTATCCCTCGCTCCTGACACAAAGCAGGCACTCAAAAAATAACTGCTGAATACATTGTATTCTTCTGTCTCATTTCTGGCCTTCCCTGGGCTCAATAAATCATTGATGAAACTGTCTCCTCAGCTGTCTTACTGTCCTGTCACTTTCTTACTTGGTCAGTAGAATTCTTATAATTCTCAAAATGTCCCTCATACTAGCCACACCATCCCCCAAACCTGGCACACCAACAACCAGATGCAGTGACAGAGCCTGGGTTGCTGTACCCTCTTCATGGCATTCTCATGGAAAACGAGGTATCATTGGTATAGTCCCATTTTTCATATTTCCTGAGTATTTCTAATGGTAAGAAAAAAGATAGAAGCAAGGATTCCTCCATCTGCTATTCAAACTAGTCACAGGAAAAGCTTTCAAGCAACAATTTGCATGAGCACTGGAAAGTGCGGCATAAAGTTAAACTTAAGACCTAGTAGTTTACAACCTTCAAGGAGTCTTGATCACTCCAAAGTAAACCCTTTTGATTAACAAAGATATACACCTGACTGAACTATTTACAATATTCATTGTACTCACAAGTTACTTTACAGTATGGACTCTCTGATGGCGCATAAGGACTGACCTATGCCTGAAAGCCTTCCCACATTCATTACATATATAAGCTTCATCCCCAGAATGGATTCTCTGATGTTGAACAAGGGCTGAGCTCCTTTTGAACGTTTTGCCACATTCATTACACTGATAAGGTTCCTCTCCACTATGAATTCTCTGATGCCTGATGAGGTTTGAGCTCAAACTGAAGGCTTTTCCACATTCGTTACATTCATAGGGCTTCTCCCCACTATGTATTCTCTGATGGGTTATCAGCTCTGAGCTCTGCCTGAAAGCTTTTCCACATTCATTGCATTCATAGGGTCTCTCGCCTGTATGAATTCGCTGGTGTCTAATAAGCTTTGAGCTTTGGCTAAAGGTTTTCCCGCACTCATTACACTCATAGGGTTTCTCACCAGTGTGAATTCTTTGATGGATAATGAGATATGAACTTTGACTGAATGCTTTGCCACATTCATTACACTTACAGGCTTTCTCACCAGTATGAATTTTCCGATGTCTAATGAGGGCCGAGCTCTGATTGAAGGCTTTCCCACATTCACTACATTCATATGCTTTCTCACCACTATGAATCCTCTGATGAATAATAAGATATGACCTCAAACTAAAGGCCTTCCCACACTGGTTACATTTATAGGGCTTTTCTCCGGTATGGATTCTCTGATGTTGTGTTAGAGAGGAATGTTGTTTGAAGCTGTGTCCACATACATCACATCTATAAGGTCTCTCTTCTGTAGGAACTTTCTGATACGTTACAGAGTTTGTACTTAGAATCAAGCTTCTTTGAGGCTCATGATGGTCTCTCTTTCCTAGAGATTTGTGTGTGAAGATTATTTGACTAAAACTGTCTCCTTGGGAAGGGGATCTTCCTAATTTCTCCCCTGTAGCACTTCCTTGCTGCCACTCTAAATTGCTTTCATGTTCACTAACTCCTCCAGATGAAGGTTCCTGGGGAAGTCCTGATTTTTCTCCCAAAATATCCTTCTTTGTCGCTGATTCACTGTTCTCACAATCTGAAATAATAGCAAAAAACAGTTGTTTTATTTCTCTAGTCACTCTCAATACTCACTTTCTATGGGAGAGAAAACAGATGCTTCTACCCATGAAAGATGTCACTGTCCACATATATAACTGGTCATAAGGACCTCCTTTCTAATACTAAAGCCTCACCTACACTTTGCAGTTTATCCTTTCCTGCCTCCTCTGAGACTTCAATTGACCAATCACCTACTATTCCTTTCCTATTATTTTCAACCTTTTCCTCCACTGATTCCGTCCTGTTTATCAGAATTTAAATAAGCTTATCTCTCATCATTTAAAAATCAAGCTTGTTGTTTACACATCTCCCTCATGCAACCTCATTTCCATTAGAGTAAAGCTTCACGAAAGGACTGTCTGTACTCATTTCTACTCTGTAATCTGATTTCTGACTTAGCTGCACCTCTCCCCCTATCCCCATACTACTCTCATCAAGGTCATCAACTTCATAGCTGCTTAATCTAATGGATAATTTCTAGATCTTACTTAGTTGGCTTCTCTGTAGTGCAGACACCAGGGACGATATCCTCCTTCTAGAAACATTCTTTTCCACCTATATTAGCCTGATTTCTGTGGCTGTTCCTTCTTAGATTCATGGCCACTCAAACATGAGTTCCTTTCAGATTGTTCTGGACTCTTGTGTATCCTCACTCTACAAACACTCATAGGAGTCAATGAGTAACATACAGATATTATAAGCCAATCGGATCCCCAATTCTATCCCAGTTCTCTCTGTTAAGCTCTAAACTCTCAAAGCCAATGCTAATTTGGCATATTACTTGTGCATATTTCACAAGCACCCAAATGTCCCAAACTAAACACATCATTAGATATATTTTTCCTTGTTTTCCATTTATATGACTAGCACTACCAATAACCAAACTGTTCAAAACTGAAATCTGAATATCATTAGGAATACCTCTCCAAGTGCTCCACTTTGAAAGACTGCTATTGCAGTGCAATTTAAATGCTAGTAAGGAGGAGTCAGCTTTGTCTTCCCCACCTTTCACCTCGATACATTTTGATCTATTCACCGTGGCCACCTGGATTACAAGTCTCTAACAGGGTTCTACTCTTGCCTTCCTCAAATGTATTCTCAACTCTGCAACTAAATTCTAAAACATATCTAATCATGTTACTCCCTTGTCCAAAACCCTTCAACAGTACCCCACTACACAGTACAAACTAATTAGGATGACATACAAGTTTTCACAATCTATACCCCATTTTCCTCACCACCTCTTCCCTATGAATTCTCTAGTCAAGTTAAATTGAATTATCTGCAATTCCCAGAATGGGATGTAATCCCTCACCTTTACAACTCTGTGGCCTTTGCTTATGTGATATTGTAATATAGGATATATATATTTGGCCGTCATCCCTAGTTCCTGGCATAGAGCTTTTAAAACCCTCGCTATTTCCTGAAATTTCCTAAGTGGCAGAAGAAGAGTGTCTTTTATTATTTATAATAAGCCCCGACCATCCATACCTGGATTTCTGCTAATGAGCTGACTCTTGGAGAGTGAGGCTTATTGCCAAAGGAACCAACCAAATGATTAGTGGGTTAGAAATTTCAGCTCCATGCTCTGATCTCCATGGAGAAGGGCTAGAGACTGAATCAGCTAATCACCAACGGCCAATAATTTAATCATCATGCCCACATAATGAAATCTCCATAAAACTTCACATAAAGGAGTTCAGAGAGCTTCTGGGATGGTGAATGCATCCTAGTACCACATCCCAAACTCCACAGCAAGAGATGCTCCTGTACTCAGGCCCCTTCTGGACCTCACCCTATATACTGCTGTTCATTTTTTTGTACCCTTTACAATAAATGAATAGTAGTAAGTACAGTGTTTCCCTGAGTTCTGTGCGCCATTATAGCAAATATGAAACCTGAGGAGGGGGTCGTGGAACTGCCAATTTGCAGCAAATCAGAAATGTGGCTAACCTAGGGACTGATTACATGCAAATGGCATGGGAAGTGGGGGGCCAATCTTGTAGGACTGAAACATTAACCTGTGGCATCTGTCAGAATTGCTTAATGTGAAGGAAAACCCCACACATCTGATGTCAGAAGTGTTGAGAAACAGTTTTTCCCTTTAGTTTGGGACACTCCTCCTCCCACCTATTTACCTGGCATTTTCCTATTCATAGTTCAAGTCTTAGCTTAGATGCCTCTTCCTTTAAATAGTATTCCTTGAACCTCTAAGGTTGGGTTAGGTGCTTTCATATGTGTCGCCATAGTATCTAGTGCCTACTTTTAGTCTATAATTTATTATATTTATTATACTTTTTGTTTGTGCACCACCCCACCTAGTTCGGAAAGTTCCTTGAAGACAGAAGCCCAGTGCCTATCATCATACCAGACATGTATTAGTACCCTAATAAGATATATAATGGAGTAAGTGAATAAATGACAGGGAAACTGACACAGGTAGCATGACTGCAATTTGTGAGGGCTGTTGAATACAAAGCTGCTAAAGTGAGCATCTCTCAGTTTATCCTCATCTAGAATAAAGGTGAAGCTTACATGTGACACATTTGTAAAATGCAATTAATTCTGTATCCTCAAAACCAGAAGCCTGGATAATAGTTCTCAGATGAGTTCTTATTTCTTACCACTTTGGGGGGAAAGGCAAGGTTCCCAGGGTTTCAACTGTGTCTTTAAGGGCTGGAGTTGGATGTTTAACTCTTGGGATGCTCCAAGACATGTCGAATCCTTCCATGGTATTGCTGGTCCTTGTGGACTAGCTGGGACCTGAAAACAGTAAAATATGGTTAGCTGTGTGAGAAAATCTAGGAAAATGCTTAGTAAAAATCTCAGAGGTCAACAAAGAGATCTCCAGGGATAGGGGATAAGGAAGAGAGAACTATTTAAGGATAGAGACGGGTATGGCTCTAGTGGTCACTTCAGGGTTATGGTTCAATAGAGACAAGCTTTCATCCTACTGTTATGATGACACCACACGCTCCAGTTTGTAAATCCTTTTCCCACCTGCTGCCCTGGATCATCAAATTCCCTCTCTAAATCCTCCAACAGAGTCACAGCTTCTTCGCCGCTTTTTGGACTATGTTGCTGAACCCAGATCTGCAGCTCCTCAGGCAGGATGCTCAGGAACTGCTCCAGCACCAGCAGCTCCAGGATCTGCTCCTTCGTGTGCAACTCTGGCATGAGCCACTGATAGCAAAGCTCCTGGAGCCGGCCCAGAGCCTCCCGGGGCCCAGGTGTTTCCTGGTAGCAAAACTTTCTGAATTGCTGGCGAAACAGTTCTTGGCAGGATTGGGTACTCTCATTCTGCTTTAATTTCTGACCCCAGGAAAGGCTTTCTTCTACTTTCACTAGTATCAGTTCTTGTTCCTGAGGATTCCGAGATGCCAGGGTTGAAATTGCAGTGGATTCCACAGCCATTCCGGGCTGAAACAGCTTATCAAAAAGCTCACTACAACTGGGTACTGTACTTCAGAGTTTCTTTGAATAATGTTTTCTTTCCTGAAGGATATAAAAGCACTGTTAACTTCTAGCAGTGAAAAAAATTCTCTGAGAACTTGTAATAAACATCACTCATCTGAGTAATAAACTCTAATTAAAATAAATAATAATCAAGTGACAAACTAAAAATCACTCCTGTCATTCAGCGTCTCCTGTTTTTCAGAATTCCCATCATTAACGCTATAAGAAATTATTTTAGAAGCAAAAGAATGCAATATTAACACGAATTACATACTGTGAAATTTTGTTTTTCTTTCAATCCTGATTCAAGGAGAAAAATATGTCTTTAACATGTCTGTAAATCTTGCAGAACTCCCTCTTTAATAAAATTATAAGCCTCAGACTTCCAAGGGTGACAGTATCTAGCTAGAATTTAATAATGTTAATTATTTTTAGTGACCTATGGCAAATACTGACTTTCATTTAAGGTAGCAACAAAACATTTTTTAAAATGCATATTAAACATGAGTTGATTTAAGTAAAAATATTGAATATTTGCCATTTGATCAATTTTGGTATTCACTCAATTTCAACAAACACTGAGGCACTTAGTATGGGCTACGTCGTGAGCCAGGTATTAGGTTACAAAGGTTTTTGCTCGTCAGTTTACCGAGGAATTCACCAATAAGTATTCAAGTGTTTACCATGTGCTCAAAAAACATGTCAGATATCAGAGATACAAAAGAAACGGAAAGGTCTATCTCAGCTCTCAAAAAGCTTAGAATATATTGAAGTAAGCTTTTTAAAAAAGTGAAATACATCAAGAATTATGTTTTTAATTTTATGATGCTGATCGTACATGATCTGATTTTAGGGTGGGAGAATATTGCCTTGAATTAAGAGGACAGATGAGTAAAATTAACCATAACCACCATTTACTTTAGAGATCCGAACATTCAGGCTACAAATCTATGGTTTATTAACTAGCCTGACCACAACGAGCCTATTATTTATATCCCAGTTAAACTATGGCATATGGGAAATCAGGGGGATGGGGAACTAACTGCCCTTTCTGCTGCAAAGCAAAGGCTTGAGTGCTGGCCTCTTCTGCGTCGCGAGGATGCACACAGACGCTGCCCCAACAAACGACCCGGGGTTCGGAGCGGGGCTCTTCCATCCAGCGCCCGCCGCCCGGGTCGCGCTCCCTCCCCGCCCTCCCTCCACCTCGAGGCCCGCGTCCCTCACCGGGAAGCCCAGGAGAGGTCAGGAAGCAAGCCGCAGACCCACCGCACCGTGCCACAAAGACCGGAAGTGCACGCCCACGGCTTTCCGCTCTCGATTACTCCTGAGCCTCTGTCCGCTCCGCCCCTTGTTCACAGACAGCCAATCAGCGCCGTGGGTCCTACTTTTCCTACCGCCTGCCCTCTGTGGCCGCGGATTCCGCGGAGCTCCAAACCCAGGCCGGGAACCGCTGAGAGACTGGGGTACTTGTGAGAGGCCGCCCCTCCCGGGAAGGCACGGCTCGCCGCCTTAGCCCCCTCTTACCTTGGCCTTCTCCCACCGCCACCCACCATGCTTGGTGTCATGTCACTCTGGTTTCCTTCCATCGCCAATGTCTTAGAAAAGTATTCAGATTTTCATGTATTTCCAGTATCTTTGACAAAAGTTAACACGTGGCTAAAGAAGCTGAACAAAAAGTAACCACTTATATTGCTCTTCCGAACAACAGCTCTGTGCAATAGCTATGTTATCCCCATGTCACCACCGTAGACACCGTCCAAAGTCAAGCAGCTTGTGATCAGAGACGCCTAAGTGCCTGTAGTTCAAGGACACGGGTACCCTTGACTCTGCCCTTCTAACGTGGGGTTTTCCAACTTTTTCACTGGAACCTAGGTGGTATGAAGTCTTAGTATTTAAATTTTTCTTTGGCTACTTAATAGGTGAAAATGATGTGTCATGTTTTAAGTTAGTTGCCTTGAGGTTAAGATATTTCCCTCTTGTTTATTGACTGTGGTTCTTCAAAGAAATGGCTTTCCCCATTTTAGAAGCTGAGGGGTCACTATTTTTCTTTTATATTTGTGAAAGTTTTTAACTTGCTAAGGATATCAACTCATTTGTTACAAATATTTCTCCTTTTATTTGCATTTCATTATTTAAAAAATGTTAGTCCAGGGTGGCATAAACATAGAAAAAGTCTCCTTTGTGAGCTAAGACAAAATACACATATTTGTAAAAAAATTCATTAGCTTGCAGAGCTATTAGTGACTTATTAAATAATTCTTAATTATAGTGAAATGACTACAGAAATTTTACAAAGCAAGAGAACAAATATTACCTTGTGTTTCCGTTATCTATTGTTGCATAGTGACCAAATTGGAAGACTTAGTGACCAAAAACAGCAGGTGTTTTATTGCTTCTGATTCAGTGGTCAGGAATTTGGGCAAGGCTTAGTAGAGATGACTTTTGTCTGCTTTATGAGGTGTCAGCTAGTGTCTGCTTTACGAGGTGTCAGCTAGTGTGGCTTCACCCTCATTGTTGTGGTCTTGGTGCTGAGTTGAGTTACCTCTCATTATTCAGGAGTTTAGCCTAAGCTTTTTTTACATGGTAGCTGGCTTTCAAGTATGTGAAGGGTCTCGAACTGGCATTATATTACTCTGTTGTATTCTATTGGTAGAAGGACTAGATTCTTGGGAAGGAGTAATAGACTCCAATTTTTAATAGGAGGAACAACTTAAACATAGAAAAACTTGGCAGTTATCTTTGCATCCAATCTACCATACCTTTTGTTATATTGAGAAGCCTACTACTTAGGAATAGAACTATTTAAAGAAAAGAGGAATACTTTCAACTACATGAATAGAAAACCTTACTAAATGTCCTTATTGTTTAAGTTTTTATATTATCTCACATAGCTAGATGTGTGGAGGTAAGGCCATTCCCAGGGTTGGTTAATTTCAATGCCTTGATGATATTGTCAAGGAACCAGGTTCCTTCCCTCTTTTTGCCCTGCCATCTTTCAGTGTCTTGGCTTATTCTCCAATAGGGCTTCCCTTGTGATCCTAAGACAGCTGCCTCAGTTCAGTTTACAGATGATACTTAGAAGTAGAAAAAGGGAACACCCTGATCTCCTGCTCCTTTTTAAGACTAAGGAAAACCTCTTTGTCCAGTGGATTTTCCCTCACATCTCATTAGATTAAATTGCTTCAACTGTCTATGCCTATCACCGACAAGGGGGTGCGTGGAGTGAGACTTCCATGATGGACTTAGGCCAGTTGAGATTCATATCCCAGAACTGAGGAGGTGCCAGCCTCTCCTGAAAGACGCAGATATTCTGAGGAAGGTGAACAAAATTAGGGTGTTAATAAAATTGGGATCTAGTGCTTGACCTGACCTAGGTCATCTTAAGAACCAAGTCACTCTCAGTGATTGCCAGTTTCACCTTCCACTCACCAGGGGTGGTCCCTTGTCACCTGAAAAGAATGTTCTTACAAAGAAAAGTAGGCCCACTAAGTTATTTACTCCTTTGAAATATACAGCCTTAACAAGCACATGCTTAGCAAGTACTGGTCACCTGGCTACAAACCACCTGTTTAACGTGCATGTGCCACTTGCTTGTAGCTTGTTAAACACAGGCCGCAAGTCACCTGTGTTCTTGGACGCTCTATATAAGAAGCCGCAGGGCTTTTTGGGTGTGGAGAGTTGCTGTTTTGCTGCTGCTTGACTCTCCGCTTCTGTTGGTAAATTTCTTTAATCTCTTAGTTTACTTCTGGAGCTGTCAGCCTTTCTTCAGTCTATTGGCTCTTTGGAGGTCGGTTTCAGTACACCTTGGGAAGTTTTCCCAGCATAGGGTTGTGTTTAAAAGGCAGAACTGTTAAAGACAGAAAAGGGATGGATAGATGAATGTTGACTGTGCAGTAGTAGCATTTACCTCAATAAGTAATCTCATTATGTAAAAAAGTGACCCACTAGGAAAAAAATTGAAATTCCTATCATTCCTTATAAGATGGCTCATATATTTAAAATACAAAGCAATTACTCAGTTGCAAGAAATATAGGTAAAAATTTATAGCTGATTTCTAGGACTTGATTTATATTCCCAGAAGGCTAGCAACTGATTATCTTTTAAGAGTTTTGACTAACAATTTCCACTAACACAGTGTCTTAGTCTTTTTGGGCTTTAAAAGCAAAAATACCTTAGATTCAGTGGCTTATAAACAATGGACATTTATTTCTTACAGTTCTGGAGGCTGAGAAGTTTGTGATCAAGGTGTCAGCAGATTCAGTGTCTGGTGAGGGCCCACTTTCCGGTTCATAAACGTGATTGGTGAGTACAACTATTCATTCAGTGAAGTTCAACTGCTTAAATTACTGTATCATTCAACAGTGCTTTACTTCATGGTGTTCATCCAGTGAGATAAACTTATCGATGGTCTCAATTATAAACTACAATTTAGTAATAAAGGATAGAGAAAATGGCTTCTGATGCTTAAGGGAAACGGGTCATTTCTTCATTTAGCAAATGTTAGTGAACATTAGTGTATGTGAAATACTGGTAAGAAAAGTGAGGGTATTCAAATGAAATAAAAGATGGCTTCCTCACTTCATTTCCACTTATAACTAACTTCTAGCGTGTAAATTCCCAAGAGCAGGGGTTTTGTTTTTCCACTGTCATCTCTCCAGTTTGTCCTAGTGTACCTATATACAAGAGAGAGTATTGGTGCTATTACAGTAATTTAGAACACCGGCCATTAGACTGAAGCTGCCCTAATGCCTCGGCAGTCTATTAAGCAAACCAAACCTAAGCCAGAGTTGATACCTGTAAATGACTCCAGGTTAAGAAATCAAAACTTAAGAACAACTAATCACAAATAGCCAACCAGGCTTCTCAGATAAAGCAACTACTTAAGCTACAGTCAATCAAAGAATGCCTTTGCTGTATAAAGCTTTCCCCTTAGCTCTTGCTGGTGGAGTGCCTGTAGCCATTTTCAGTTTGGCATTGCGCGATTCCTAGAGATATTTGCTCAAAAAAAAAAAAAACTTCAAAATTTTCGTGTACCTCAGTTTACCTTTTAGAAGTGCTAGGATTCAAAGAAGTGGAGTATTGAGAAAGAAATTTTGAATAATATACTTAGACTATTTATTTTAACATGGGATTTATTTTTATCAGGTGTAATAAGATAATAGAGGCAACTGCCTTTCAAAGAAACTCAGCAGAAGGGGGGAAGCACTGTGTGTCTGTCACACTGGGTCAGGTCACATGGGGTCACTAAGCGGGGTGAGTGGAGAGAGAGAAAAAATCGGGACTAAACCTTTATTATAGTGCCAGGAAATAAGTAGGTGGGGATGTCCCCTATTGAGCAGGAAGCAAAACACAGCTGAAGCTTGTGGTTGGAGAGTTTGCGATAGATTTACAAGGGCCTAATGGTGGAGGTGTTTGTAGAAAAACAAACAAACAAAATATCTTGAGCCATTAGCATGGCCCAGTGACTTCAGATGCCAAGTGACCAATTACAGAATATCAAGAATTGTTATTACATTATTTTATTCCATTACTGTTACCATGATGTTACCAATTTAGCTTTGAATTTTTTAGCAACAGATAATAGTTGAATTAAGAGAATGAGACAATGCTCATTTGTAGTATCCAAGACAGTAAACAAAGACCTTATTTACTAAGCGGTGGTTTCTCTTTGCTTCGATGTCAAAGAAAGCCCTTGAGGTTGCTCAAGAGGTGCATTCTTGCATTTGTCATGCCGAGCAAAGTTAAAGCTACCCGTAGGCTCTTATTATTCTTTCACTTTTCCCCTCCCTTTTCAGGTTAAGCACAAAGACACATCCTATCCTAGCCCTTAATCCTGTCAGCCACTTCGGAAAGATCTTCCTCTAGGAGCTAGACTTTTGTTCTGCTTGAGGGGTGATACATTCTAAGATCAGAGAAAAGGCAATGCCTTTCTCAGTGCATGGAGTATGAATAATGGAAAGAACAACTCAGGTAAAGAAGCTGAGTTAAACATTTTCTAATGGTTTTGTGGGTAGGAAACATGAGTCTGGAGAAAAACCTTTTTTTAAAAAAAACAAACCTTAAAGAACCTTTAAAAAAAGCTTAAAAAAAAGAGACTTGAATGCTTGAAGACACTCACCTCATTTCATATGTCTATTATTTGTGATAAACTGGACAGGTTTAAAAATTTGATTTGGTTGCTTTAAGCTTGCATTATTTGTCTAAATTCTGTTGTAAAAAAATAAATTCTGTTGTAGCAATCTAGAAGATCTAGGTTTCAAATGATTTTTTTACAGAATAGTGAATGTATTGAACACTCACTGGATTTCTGTTTGACAGTACCTAATGAGAAATTAATTTCTTTTAATCATGTTAGGCAGCATGGTGGTAAATGATTAATTTATACACTATCCAATATTACCTGCAGACTGCCTGAATGCCGAATATAGTTTTAAATATTTTTCAGGAGGTACAACCTAATTTACTTAGCTTTTCTATATTCATCTTGCTTTTAAAAATCATTATTTCATATTGTGTTTTTATGCCTGGCATTATCTCTGCAGGTAATAGCACATTCCTTAAAAATGGCTACTTTTGGTTATATTAAAAAGATCCAATTGAAACCCTTTTGGTGGAACTTTATTTATATATTCTACCAGTTTGAAATTCACGATTATGTATACAGAGACTACTGATTGACTTTCATTGATAGAAGTGGAAATGAGTACTCAAAGGGAACATTTGGGGCCAGCGCTTTGGGGAAAAATGGGACAAGTGGGTACAGGCAGAATAATGTAATGTAACGGTTTCAAGTTCAGGTTCTGAGAAAAGACTGCATTCAAATCCCTTCTCTCTCAATTATTAGCTCTGTAACCTTGTTCATCTTAAATTTTTTATGCCTCAGTCTCCTTTTCTGAAAAATGGGGATAGTTATGGTACCTACCAGTGGAAGATCTTTGAACAATTGAGTTAATCCATTTAGAACAGTGCTCCATGATTGTGAATTGTTAGTATTTGGGGGAGGAGGGATTGAGCTGGTGAGTGTGGAGGCTGGAAGAAGGAACACTTTTGCAGGTCCAGATTTGCCTGATGGTAAGAATTTTTTAGGGTCTTTGTTAAAAATACACATTTCTAGGCCTTTCAATTAGAACACCTAGGAAGGATTCTAGGAATTAATATTTTTGACAAATATCCCAAATTATTCTTATTATCAAATTAGTTTGGGAAACTGTGATATGGTAAATAGTATACACTTCAGAATCTGACATGTGGATTCTGATCCATTCTTTAAGCAATTATGTCCAGATGTCCACATGTACCAAAGAGTGTTTTAAGGGCTGGGCATACAGCAGAGAATAAAACTGACAAAAATCTCATTTTTGTGCTTATAGACCTTAGTCTACTGGGATTCCTACTGTAAGACACCTCCCTGAGTGACTTGAACGAACTATTTAAACAACAAAAAAAGCTTTTTTCTTTCATGTCCAAAAAGCATTATGAGTTTATTAAAGAAAAAATAAGCTATAAGCCACGGCCCTCATGTTGAAGAGGGGAATCCTCAGCTGCCTAAAGGCCTGATGTTCATATTGAGTTAAATAATTTAGAATTGAAAAAAAAGTGATGGGGTTGGTGGTTTGGTGGTGGTGAAGATGTCCTATGGTTTTACCTTGAAATGGGAAATTGAGTCACTTGGCCACAGAAAATCAAATATGACCAGATTTAGTTTCCTTGGGTTTTGGATTTGTGTTTTTGTCTGATTGGCTAGTTGCCAAGCCTAATAGGTTTTGAAAGGGAAGTTATGGCAGCTGAATTTTAGTTTTCTCTTTTTGCAGAAAGATAAATCAAATACAGAAATATTTTCACTTTGTTGATGGCTTTGCTTTGTAGATGTGTAAGGACAAATTTCCTTTTGCAAATGGTTTTGTTTCTCTCTCATCAGGATACTAAGAAGTATTTGACAGTGGTTTGAATTGAAGTTCAATTTAATATGACCAATGTCTTATCTACTTCTAGGGTCAAAGCAGGAGTGGCAACTCTAATTTTTTTGTTTGTTTTTAGTAAATGATTTAAAGAACACTATGGCTTAGATTAACGTAGGAATGACATTTAATTTAATTCTGAAAAAAATATATATTAAAGATAAAATATTGTTTTCTTTGAGTCTCTTGAGTATCTCAGTTTTTAATCCTTTGATGTATAGATTCTGGATTTATTTCACACTGGGTGTGCTGGTTTACTACTCTATTTTGCTTATGCTTTAAGTACAGTATAAAAAACAAACATCAAAAACAAAACTATATTGCTGTTGGGGAAACGAGGTGTTCTTCTTAGTGACATTTTAGACAGCTGATGCTCACCTCTTTAAGAGTCACAGTTACTACATTTTGCACATTCTAAGTGTACTGCATAATACCACTCCCTTTAAAAGAGTATATTGAAAAACTTTTAAGCTATAATTTCTTTTTATATTAAAGTATAGTTTTCAGAAATTATTGAAGTATGGTGATAAGGATACATACTCTTCTTATTACTCAACCTGATGCAATTTAGTTTCCTCTTACCATTCCACTGAAGTTGAACCTTTGAAAATAGGGACCTCGTTGCTAAATCCGATGGCCTCTTCTCAATCATTTTGTGAACTCTAGCATTTGTCACTGTTGACAACCTATCCATTAAAAAAAAATTAGTTTCTAGGGCACTATTTTTTCTCTACCACTCCATCTACACTTTGCCTAGCTAGCTCCTCTTTGCTACCTACTTACACAGGTTTCTGCCAAGTTAATCAACACTCTTCTCCATGTATATGCCTTCTCTAGGGAGTGATTTCTGCTACTCATACATAAATGATCCTCAAATTTGCATTCCTATTCCTGACTTACCTACTAAAGGAAAATTATTTCTCTACTCATAACACTTCTGATGTCAAATGTGTGGGTTTTCCACACCAAGCACTTCTCTAGTTCTCCATAGACACCAATGGGGTGTCCTACAATTTAATTCAATTTTGACATTAACTACCAAGAGTTAGCGCAGAGCCCACAGTTTAAGGGTTCAGTCTGTGCCAGGAACTGGGGATGGAGACCAAATATGTATTTCTTATTACATCACAACAGTACATCTACCAAGTCCCAAATCTTAATTTCCAATTTGTGTGAACATCTAACCTGGAGAGCCCACCAATGTTTCAACATTTGCACAGCCCAATCCAATTTGACTACTCTTCTCCATTTTTAATTTTATAATGAATTGTTATTGTGAAACAATTATAGAATAATTGTCTCACTGTATTAGCTTGCTTTTTTTTTTTTTTTTTTGCCTCACTCTGCCATGATTAATAAATTTTAGGATGAGTATAAGAGACCGAGAAGAACTGGTCGTTTTAAAACTCTGATCCTTTGGAGTAATCGTCTGAAATAGCTCGAATTTATCTTTTTTACTCTTTAGGCCTTTTTTCAGGGGTCTTTCTTATAATATCTTAATGGATCTTGCCTTTTATCTGCCCTCTTATTCCTGTGCGTCTTTCAGATTACTCCCAGAGTCTTAACATGAATCTGATTATGTAATTACTTATATGTCTTTGCTGCCTTGATATATCTTCAGAATATAAGGTGCACGCCCTTACCATGCCATTCAGCATCTTTCCCCTTCTGAGCTAAAGCTATTGCCCTCTCATCCCCCGACCCCTACTGTGTACTTAGGCTCAAAAGCTGATGCGCCATTTCTCTCACCCTACTCTGTACAACTTCCTGTCTTTGCTCTGATCATTGTCTTTAATGACCTTCTTGCTTTTGATTGAAATCTGCATCATCCTTCAAGGCCATTTTATGTTGTGTTCCCTGGGACGCCTTCCTTAGCTAGGAAGGACTCTGTTATGACTTGTTTCTCTTGGCTGGTTCATGTTAATATTCCTTGGACCTAGCGAACTATTGAGCATGCTATTCATTTCTTTCTAAAATTAAAAGTACTTATTTTTAGAAATTATCCTTAAAACATACTTTTAATTACCATTTAGTTCTTTATCTGGTGAATTTCCTATGTTCGGTTTCTTAGCAAACTAACCTAATATCATCATTGTCATAATCACTTTGACATATTTAACAGAAGTCTAGACTGGCTGCATACATCTGGGGTATGGAAAGATCTAACAATTGCTCCTGTACTCACCAACTCAGGAACTATATTATAGACCTGGAGTGATAAGTGGTTCTACGTCTTCCGGTGCTGTGCGGCCAGAGCCAACAGAGCCCTAGCTAAGACTGTGCAGGAGAACATGATATGCTACAAAAGTTTCCAAGTTTCATTTGAAATTCAAGGTCATTATCTGACTAATACTTGACACATTTCTAGGTTTACCAGCTACTTTCCTATATAATTTAAGCAAGTCTCATGTCAATGATTTGCAGTTAAACATGTATAGTCAGCTTAAAGAACAACTGATTTCTCAGTTTCCTAGGAAACTGCATGGAAACTAGGCATACAAATAATAACCTTTTAGAGAGCATGTCAAGATAAAGCATTAAAATCAAAGATACTATTAATTAACTGTTTGTGTAGGTAAGCATGATGACATAGCAGAATAAAATAAAATTGAGAAAACACACAAAGAAATGCATTTTGCTAATGACTGAATCTAAACAAACAAAATAAAAAACTCGAAGTAATTGTTTATTTGCTAAATCTAACTTGCTCAACATTTTACTGTAATTTTAGTGTATAAAAGGATCACATGCTAGTAACATCCTACAGGTATAATAAAATGTAGGAAGATGTTGAATGTCGGTCTAAACAGAAGTACCCATGCCTTGGGATAAATTCTTCCATTTTTACTGAAGCATTTACTTATACAAAGAATGACTAAATCAATCGACCTTAAAATCCTCATTAGTTTTTGTAATTGTATAATTATTGTTAGTATCTGTTAATAATATAGTTATATGAAAGGGTTAGTATTATAAACAGTAAAAATATATCAATATTTATTATTTATCATGTTTATTAGATTGAAAGGTTATCAAATGTGCATATGAGAGATGTTCCAGATCAAGCATTTTTCAATTTCTTCTTTTCCCAAGTTTCCCTTGGTCCTTTACCTCTCTCCTCTCTGGCTAGGCAGGGACCTTGCTAGTTTGTGGTGTTATACCTGTTGTGAATTAACAAAAAGGTGATAATTAGCAACAGTGGTGACACTGGATCTCTGTAAAATGGTTGAAATCATACAATGACTTCTACTGCTTTGGAAATAGTTTGGCTAGAAGAAATAGAGTAAACAGATTTTGTTTACCCTGCATTTCACAGCCCAACAGTTCTTTGGCAGTTCTGAATACTACTAAGGAAAAAGTCACAGGATTCTTGAGATGTTTCCCTGGAGCATGCTGCCACCTGTTGGCCAGATAAAGCAAGGCAGCTGCAGTAGGATCCCAGTGGAGTTAGCTAGCAGTATAATTACTCATTCCGGCTAATATTTACCACTTTCTGAACATAAAAAATTTGGATTTTCAACATTTAATTAAATACTTGAATTATAAGGAAAAAATAATATAACAGTCTAAGCAATCAAATAGTCTGGAATGCTTTCCACAGAGTTACATGAAGACAAAGGTGCTGTAAAAGAGTAAACTCTATTAGAGTTGTATAAATAGAAAGAAAATTAGCCTTGGAAAGTTTTATAATGAAATTGCTAAGGTTCAGTTTCTCTTAGACTTATCAATCTTGCAAATTTGTCATAGCTTTATAAAAATGATGACATACATGAAAACTCAATAACTTTGGCCTAAATGAAAAAATTGGATATTTAAAATGTCGTTAATATATAAAATGTGTGCTACGACACCTAAATTTTTTTGATATTTAATTAAATAAACAATGTTTATTAAGCAGCACTGAGCCAAGCACACTGCTAGGTCCTGTGACTACCACACTGACTAAAAGACACAGGGTCCTGCCTCCTGGCAACCTGTTGAGAGGGATGACACGGAGACAGCAACAGAAATCTAGAACAACAGAATAAGGTACAATATGCGCAGAGTGCTTTAAGAACGTGGAGGAGGAACTCCAAACCCCAACTGGATTATGGGAAATAAACGACAAAGCAGATTAACATAAATATTGTTTAATAGGTGCACTAGTTTATAGCTGACAAACACAGACTTAAATTTATGTCTCCCATAACAAATATTTAAACTATAGCTTTATATTGTTAGATTTCTATCTAAAATGTATATTATTCATTATAAATTTTCCTCCTTTTTCTTTCTCCCAAGGAAAAAGACTTAAATTTAGAAAAATTGTTTACTATTTCCATAGTTAAGATGTAAATGATTTAATAACTAAAGCTTAGACAGAAATGACTAGAGGCTGTGAAAATGTATATAATTTCTCTGGATTTAATATTCAGTGTTTTAGGAATTACCACTTTTGCTTTTCATGATCGCTTACCAATACCATAAATGTGTGGTTTCCCTTCTTGTAATTTAGGTTAATGTTCTTGTAAAGGACTGCTTTTTAAAATTGATTTTCATTTTTTTAGGTCTGTAAATTTTGATTATATAATTCTCTTCTACTTTTAAATTTATTTTGTTTAAAGCAAAAGGGCGGGTTGCCAGCCTGGAATGAATGAATGAAT
>NW_011888784.1:14865530-14878851 GCF_000151845.1 Pteropus vampyrus
TGACTTCTACTGCTTTGGAAATAGTTTGGCTAGAAGAAATAGAGTAAACAGATTTTGTTTACCCTGCATTTCACAGCCCAACAGTTCTTTGGCAGTTCTGAATACTACTAAGGAAAAAGTCACAGGATTCTTGAGATGTTTCCCTGGAGCATGCTGCCACCTGTTGGCCAGATAAAGCAAGGCAGCTGCAGTAAGATCCCAGTGGAGTTAGCTAGCAGTATAATTACTCATTCCGGCTAATATTTACCACTTTCTGAACATAAAAAATTTGGATTTTCAACATTTAATTAAATACTTGAATTATAAGGAAAAAATAATATAACAGTCTAAGCAATCAAATAGTCTGGAATGCTTTCCACAGAGTTACATGAAGACAAAGGTGCTGTAAAAGAGTAAACTCTATTAGAGTTGTATAAATAGAAAGAAAATTAGCCTTGGAAAGTTTTATAATGAAATTGCTAAGGTTCAGTTTCTCTTAGACTTATCAATCTTGCAAATTTGTCATAGCTTTATAAAAATGATGACATACATGAAAACTCAATAACTTTGGCCTAAATGAAAAAATTGGATATTTAAAATGTCGTTAATATATAAAATGTGTGCTACGACACCTAAATTTTTTTGATATTTAATTAAATAAACAATGTTTATTAAGCAGCACTGAGCCAAGCACACTGCTAGGTCCTGTGACTACCACACTGACTAAAAGACACAGGGTCCTGCCTCCTGGCAACCTGTTGAGAGGGATGACACGGAGACAGCAACAGAAATCTAGAACAACAGAATAAGGTACAATATGCGCAGAGTGCTTTAAGAACGTGGAGGAGGAACTCCAAACCCCAACTGGATTATGGGAAATAAACGACAAAGCAGATTAACATAAATATTGTTTAATAGGTGCACTAGTTTATAGCTGACAAACACAGACTTAAATTTATGTCTCCCATAACAAATATTTAAACTATAGCTTTATATTGTTAGATTTCTATCTAAAATGTATATTATTCATTATAAATTTTCCTCCTTTTTCTTTCTCCCAAGGAAAAAGACTTAAATTTAGAAAAATTGTTTACTATTTCCATAGTTAAGATGTAAATGATTTAATAACTAAAGCTTAGACAGAAATGACTAGAGGCTGTGAAAATGTATATAATTTCTCTGGATTTAATATTCAGTGTTTTAGGAATTACCACTTTTGCTTTTCATGATCGCTTACCAATACCATAAATGTGTGGTTTCCCTTCTTGTAATTTAGGTTAATGTTCTTGTAAAGGACTGCTTTTTAAAATTGATTTTCATTTTTTTAGGTCTGTAAATTTTGATTATATAATTCTCTTCTACTTTTAAATTTATTTTGTTTAAAGCAAAAGGGCGGGTTGCCAGCCTGGAATGAATGAATGAATGAATAAAAAAAGCAAATAAATGTATAAGTGAATAAATAAACAGAGTATACATATACTCAGACAATGAGCTTCTGGAATATTTCTCTCAAGCTTTAGGTTACCACTGTAATAAACTGTAGATCTTTGGTATTTTCTCCTTGTCACCTTGGTATTGCAAAAGCCCCTTTCTCTCCCCAGCTAATTGCTCACTTTCATTATAATTTTCTTATATTTTATGTCTTTAAAAAAGTGTGGCATTTCTAGATCTCAGAATTTCATAAGATTCTGTTCTTAATGCCTTTAAAATTTTCTAAAATATTTGATAATTCCTATATTAAGGTAAATTTTAAATAACTTCTTGGATCGTTGACTGGGAAGTCATCTTTTAGCATTTTGACTTGGGCTCTTTGCAGCATCTTAAAATTCCTAGTCTCCGATTAAAAAGTGTTTACCAGAATATTTTCAGTCTAAAAAGAATTGCTCGGGGATGCCTTTTAATCGAGATTAAAATGAATAAAATAATCTTTTCCTAATATGCTTAAAATTTGTTTTTAACTCAAGCTTTTTAACAGATAAATTTTTGAAAGTTTCAAAAAACAGGTATATATGGGGTTTCTCTTTGGGGTGATGAAAATGTTCTGGAATTAGTGATGATGGTGGCACAGTCTTGTGAGTATATTAAAATCCACTGAATTGTACAGTTTAACGTGGTGAATGTTATGTGAATTATATCTCAAAAAGGTAATTCGTTCTTTAAAAAAATAGATATTAAATGAAAAATTATCTTAGTTCTACCTACCTGCCTATCCTCTGGTTAGCCATTGCAAGTGCCTGTTAGGTATCATTCCAGAGTTTCTTTGTGCACATAAAAGCAAGTCTAATACATTTTCTTATTTTATCCTTTTTACTCAAAAGGTAGCACATGTACTGCTTTCACTTTGCTTTTTTTTAAAAAAAAAACTAACATTCCATATTCTAAAAGAGCTTTTTCTGTATAATATTCTGTCATGTAAAATTTATTAAACCATAATATTAACCTCCTCTTGATATACATTCATTTAGGTTGTTTTTAGTCTTTTGTTGTTCTAAACAATGCAACCAAGAGTAACTGTATACAATTTAAAATAGGTTATTGACCTTATTATTTTTTGTGAATGATTTTCCCTTATTTATATATTTTTATTTTTTATTTTTTTTGGTGTATGTGTGTGTGTCTTTCTATCCAGAACTTTTTTATTTTTATATTTTGTTATTTTGTCAATTTTGTTAATTGTTTCTTCTATGGTTTCATCATTTTTTTTTATCATGGTTAGAAAAACCTTCCTTACTACCAGGTTATAGAAGAAATTTCTATTTTCTTTTAGTTCTTTTATTTCTTTGTTTTTATACCTAAGTCTTTGATCCATTTAGAATTTGTCCTGATGTAGTCTTTTTTTTTCCAGGTGGCTGTCGCATTGTTACCACACAATTTATCAAATAGTCCATCTTTCCCGGACTAATTTCAGATGATATCCTTTTCATATACTAAATCCCCATATGTATTTGATTTATTTCTTGACTTCTTATTCTGTTCCTCTGGATTTGTCTGGCAGTACATGTGTCAGTTTTCCTAACTGGCTTTTGGTTTATTAAACATTAATACGCTTATTGTTTGTTTTTGTTCAGTGAATAACATGGAGTTGTAAACATCCTGTGCTTTGGGAGACATATTTTGATTCTCAAGGTAAAATGTGAATAAAGTCAGAAGGTAGAGCTGCCCATGGTGCCACCTTGATATGCTCAGTGTCTAGTCCTTTTGGGCTCATCCTGAAGGCCAACATTTTCTTAGATGTATTAGATGCTTAAAACATTTATTAGCCACGTCGGGTTCCTGGTAATTGTACAAAATGAACGCGAAATAGATCATGACTTGGGTCTCCAACTCCCCGCTGCAAAACAGTACCAGCCTGTTAGGAACCAGGACACACAGGAGGAGGTGAGTGGTGGGAGTGAGCAAAGCTTCATCTGTATTTGCAGCCGCTCCCCAGTGCTAGCATCATCGCCTCAGCTCCACCTCAGATCATCAGGCATTAGATTCTCATAAGAGCACCCGTCCCTAGTGCCGAAAAGGTTGGGGACCGCTGAATAGTGATCAAAGATAAAAAGAGGACTTGATCTTGCCTAGCTCTACGACACAGAACAATCAGAAATATGAGCGTAATCACTTAGTACTCACCGAACAGTTTTAATGTATTACTACAGTTATTTTTTACCATAACTTGGTAGATATGGTTACTTCATTTTAAAAACAACAAAACCAAGGCACAGATTGATTAAATGAGCCCAAGTTCACGTAGGGTGTGGTAAAGCTTGGATTTGAATTTAGGCAGGGTTTTTCTTTTGTTTTTGAGATAACTACAGATTTACAGGAAGCTGCAAAAATAGTACAAAGAGGTCCTGTGTACCATTTACCCAGTTTTCCGCAGTGGTTACATAAGATGTAGCATAATCATTGAGGAGACTGGGTAAAGGGTTATGTCTTATGTAACCATAGTACAGTATTAAAACTAGAAAATTGACATTGGTACAATGTATGTTTAGTTCTATACCATTCTATGTCATGTGTAGATTTGTGTAAACACCACTGCAATTAAGAATCAGACCTTTCCCTTTACCTCAAAGATCTCCCCCATGCTATCTCTTTATGCCGGCCGCCCCCATTATCCGTAACCCCTGGCAAGCACTAGTCTGCTCTATATTTATAATTTTGACATTTTGAGAATGTTATATGAATGGAATAATACACTATGTGACCTTACAAGAGTACAAGAGGGCTTTTTTTTTTTTTTTCATCCAGCATCATGCCCTTTGAGTGCTATCAAAATTGTGAACAGTTTGCTATAGATAGAATATAGTTAGGTCATGATTTTTATCTACTCAGCCAATCTCTGATTAGTAAATTTAGACTATTTTCACTTAATATAATTATTGATATATTAGGGCTTAAGTGTTCCATTTTTATTTTTTGTTCTTTGTTCTGTTTCTCCATTTTGCCTTTCTGAAGGTTACTAGAACTGTTTTTAGAATTTCATTCTGACTTATCTATGCTGTTTTCAGTGCATATCTTTCTATAGCTTTCTTAGTGGTTGCTCTAGGCATCATGTCACGTGTATGTAATGTCACATTTTGCTAGTGTTGACATTTACCAGTTCAAATAAAGTACAGAAGCCTTACCTCTTTTTAAGTCCCTTTGCCCCCCCATTTGCAATTTAATTGTTTTAAACATTTCCTCTATATACATTAAGAACTATATCAAATAATGTTATAGTTTTTTGCTTCAACCACTAGTTTAGAAAACTCATGCATAAAGGAATGTTTATTGTATTTACCTAAAGTTTTACTCTTTTTGTTCTTTCTTCCTTCCTGATCTTCCAAGAGTCCTTCTTTTACGATTTCCTTTCTGATTCAGGGACTTCTTTTAGTCATTTTCTTAGGTCTGCTAGCGACAAAAATCTTTTTTTTTTTTTTTTAAATCTGAGAATGCTTGATTTCTTTCATTCTTGAAGACTCTTTTCACAGGATATCGAATTCTTTTCTTTCAGCAATTGAAAAATATTCCGGGTCATCTTATATGTGTTTTCTGTGTAATGTCCAGGGATTTTAGCTGTACTTAGCAGGAGAAATAAGCAGAAGTACAGTTATTCCATCTTGTCCTGGAACCAGAAACCCATGGAACCATTTTTACTATTTAATATTATTTGTATTCAGATTTGGAAAATGGAGATTCCAAGAGTTCTCCAACATACAGTTGATTTTTTTCAAGTATTCTAGAATTACCATCAGTGCTATTAAAATCATATGTCCTAAAGTCATCAAATTATGATGTCAAGAACAAAAGATATTAGTTGCAAAATCTGGATGCATTTTTAGGGAATGTAAAACTATTTACCAAAAGAAAATCAGTATGCCAGCTGAATGTGTCCAGTGTTCTATAATTCTTTTTTGGACTGATTGCTTTCCGAGAACTTAATGACCTTGCCCTTTGTGAAAGGAGAAGACCTTAGAATCATTTAGGATTCCTTTCCAAAATTACACCTGCAGAGTTTTAGTGAGACACATAGTCATTAGTGTTGATTGGGGTTATGTAACTCATATCACTCAGGGTATTATAGCTTGCTTTGTTAGTGTCTAATCTAGTGCCAGACTCCCAGAAGGCTCTGAATCTGGCAAGGCCATGGTAAAATGAAATGCATAGCTGTTTCTTAAAAAAAAAAAAAAAAAAAATGCAGTCCAAGCTGTTCTCTGTAAGTTTTAAGCATAGATTTAATCAAGTCCAGCCAAAATTATTCCACCCAGGAGCTATTATCACATTCCTCCTTTTGAAAGCAGCTAAAACCACAAAATTGTTGGCAGTCACAGCCAATCCTTTAGAAACGAAAAATTCTTAGAGCCTCCCAATTCCTAACTCCAACTTCCTTTTCCTATTTAACATGTTCATGAAGTTATTTGGGAAAAAAAATTTGTTATAAATCTTCAATTTAATGCAAAGTAATTTTCTCCTAATGAAAAGGGTACTGAATCTGGGAGAAACAGTAATTGGAAAACTCTGGTTTGTAAGGGGATTAATACAGAGAAGTATGTAAATATAATTTTAATATATATTAAGTATTTATTTTAAATAACATATCTATCATATATGTATAGATAATATATAATTCTGATCCAGGGAGGAATATATTACTATCCTCATTTTACAAAAGAAGTTAGAAATGGATAAGGCAGTGATAATGGTTCAAACCCAATTACTAACTTCTGAAACCTATAATTATTATAATTACATATTATCTATAATAATATATTTTATTATATATAATAATAGCTAGAAAAAGATAAAAACAAAACCCAAGAGGTAATGGCAGTAACCTCAGACTGAAATTAAAAACTACTAATTTTTATTTATTTTTCGAGCTGCAACTCCTTGAAAAATTCAAAGCTGGACTGAGCCATAATCCTCTCTGTCTATATCTGTTTCTTTACCTTGTTTTTATAGATGTTTACATGAAAAATAAAATACTTAGATGTATTTATTCTACCTGTCAGAAATATCTATGGTTTTGTCTGGGATCTCTTTCTATTTTGTATGATAGCCATTTGCAATTTATTAAACACTTTGATTTGGATGGATGGTTCACATCATGGCCCTTTTGAGCTGATCATGAGTGGTACAGAGTGTGCTCGTTCTAAGCAAAATTGAGAAATACATGAAAGCATGCTTTTGGCTCCTATCTGTTTCTTTTCACTAAGTTTACCCATTTCTACCCTTGGGCCCTGTCCCGAGGCCTGATTCTACTTTCCCATGGCAACAAATTTTTGCTAGCATTGGCTTAAAGTACATAAAAAAAATGATTTAAGTAAGGTATGGTTCCTTCTAACCTTTATGCTTTTTAAATGGATCTTTGGAAAATAAAAACATGCTTTTCCTTTTCCAGTCTGCCTGTCTGAGGCTGGAAGTAGAATTAGCAGGTGATCTTGAAGGAGTGCGGACTCTTGGTTTGTGCTTGCTTGATATAAACATTAGGCTTTTTATGAATAATGGGAGCCACTTCTAGGAGGAGAAGCGCTCTAAACTGAACAAATCATTGGAGTCTAGTCATCCAGGACTCTCAAGGGAAGAGCTTAAGCTAAAGACCTCCCCTAGTTGGGCCATCCATCCAAATCAAAAATGTTTGTGAAATTGCAAGGGGCTATCTGCTTGCTTACTCATGTGCTGCTTTTTTCCTTCAGGTTGGTTATCATCATCTGGACTGACCTCTCAATAATGAGCCTAAGCTTGATCTTTAGGTCAACTCCAGGTTCATTTTATCTTGAATGGCATATGGGTTTATTTACTCTTCCACTGAATACACCATTTGAGAGAAAAACGTATGAAAGATTTGTTCTAAAATTTACAAAGACATTATTTAGCAGCTGGGTTGGTATTTGGCTTTTGCTGAGTACATTTGAATGCTCCCAAATGAATTGTTTTATTTTCTCAGCTTAGCAGTGAAGATGGTAATGTTTACATTACTATTTTTGTTTTGTTTTTGGAACTAGGCAGTATTCTTTGTTGTTTCTTTCTTTATAAAGTATATATAGTAGAGGATCCAGTTATATAGTGTAAAGGCCAAGTTTAGATAACCAATGCTAATAGTTCGGTATGCATCCTTTTGCTATGTTTGTACAAATATACACAGATGGGACAAACTAAAGATCTGAATGTAGCAACTAAAGCCATAGCGGACTATTTCTATAATGTGGTGGAATGTGGGAATGAGGGAGGGGAACTTCTTAATAGAGTTAGATTTGAACTACATTAAAAGTTTAAACTTTCTGATGATAACCAGTTTGAGAAATTTTTTAAATATAATTCCCAAACAATTGAACGTTTATTTCACTAAGCATAATGTTTTCAAGGTCCATCCATGTTGTAGCATTTATCATGCCACTTAGGCAAGGAATTCCAGGGTCATGGGGATCTGGAGAATGTTCTAGAATGGGGATGCCTTTGTGTGAAGAAGCGATCGATCAGTGAGGAGAAAACCAGAGTGGGGGCCTAGGCAAGATACAGTGCATGAGGATGGATGTTGCATTATTCACTGAAGCAAGTAATTAGAAATGTTAGTACTACCTAATGCTAGAGGAAAAGTTGAATATATTTCCTTAATAAGAACCTATGAACCACTAAAAACTTTAATCTTGGAGGTTATAAAACAACATCTAAAATGTTCTCTCTGTGGAATATTCATTGTGAAATATCCAGGCTGCAAAACTGAATGAATGTCGGGGGAGGTGGATGGGGTAAAAGGGGTCACATATGTGGTGACAGAAAGAAATCTAACTATGGGCAGTGAACACTCACTGATTATATACATATATGTGTGTATATATATGTGCCTTACTGCTGAATTGTACACTTGAAACTTATTGAATTTCATTAACCAATGTCACCATAATAAATAAATAAATAAAATGCAAAAAAAAAAATTGAATGAACTCTGACTTTAATGACATAAAACATCGACTAAGGAAGATCCACTTTTAGGAATTTATCCCACCAATATACCTGCATATCTGCATAAAGATATGAATACCAGAATGCTTGTTGTGGTACTGTTAATAATAACAAAAAATTGCAAATGAGTTATTTGGTATCCTATAGGAACAGGGTATATTAAAGAATAAGACAACTCTAGATACCAATATAAAAGCATCTTAAAGAAATATTTTAAATGGAAAAAAAGCAAAGTGCATATAATATATTCCTACTGATATAACATAAAGGATTTTGTATACTTGAAAAAACAAGAGGAGAATATTACAAGTGATAGTTTTAAGGTGGTAGGGATATGGATGATGATTTTTCTTTATTTTCCAAACATTCTTTAGTACTTAAGTAACTTCAAAGGAAGATTAAGGAAAAATAAATGCCTAAGTAGCCATGAGAGGAGGTTTCATGACCTCTAATCACGTCTTCCTATGCCACTGAATTCTGGTGCTACTTAAATTTAAGCATACTTGTCCATATCACAAGTCTTCATTGCCCCTGTTATGTTCAGAGACAGAGTGCTATGATTTGGTGTTTATTAATATATTCATTTTAACACCGAGCATGTCTGTGCCTTATAAAATGATAAAAAATATGGTTTCTGAACTTCATTACTGGGTTGCATGATGTAGCTACACTTGAGGGAAAGTTGAATTCTAGAGAAATCTTTGTCTTTGGCTGAGATTTCCTAACTGGTTCATTTCTGTTAATGATTTCTGGTACAGTCTCATGAATAAAACAAAGCACCTGGATGCTTTTTTTGGCTTTTCTAACTGAGCCTTAACTTGCATTATTTTACCTTTACACACTGTGCTTCTTTTTGTACCTATACTTCTGACTCTTGATAACAATTTGATTTTAGCAGAAAAATTAAGGCAGATAACTAATACAACAAAATGATCTGGTACTATTTTGAAAAGCCCGGGATATTGAGGTGATAACATAATGAAATCTACTGAATTTCTTCATTCTTTGTGTTGTATGAGACTTATCAAACTCATAAGTCTCTTTCATTGGCCTGTTTGGCTATACAGGTGATATTTCAAGGGCTAAGCTGATACTTATTTCTTACTAGCAGCACCTATAGAAGTGCCTGAATTATTAGTCTATGTTAGATCACCAGTCATTGCTGAATTTCTCCCCTAGTCCTTAAATTCTAACACTTTAAAAAAATTCTTGGTAATAATTACATAAATAAGTTACTACATATTTTTCCCACGGATGACAAGGAAATGATCCTAGATTGATTAAATTTTATTCTAGGCACAGACAAATTGTTTATGATTATAGCTTCTTTAATTGGCATATAAACTAACTTTTAACTGTGACTTATCTCCTAAAAGATATGATTCATTAAAACTGGAGCAGTTTTCTTTATGCATACAGTTTTCATGTGCCCTTTACAATTCTTCATTCAAATTAGTAAGTAATCGAATTGCCAAGTTATGCTTGCAACCGATGTTCTAATTAATTTCCAATGGCAGCTCATTTATGAACCCACATAATAAGCCAGAACAAGGGCATTATAGTTTTGAATTGAACTGTTGTCTCAGATCAGAGCTCTACATTTTTTACCTTCTATTTTTTGAGTTTGGATTCTCTATTCAAGAGACAGTACATTCTGTATATTCTGTTAATTTTGCCATCCTCCCCCCTTCCCTGGTTATCAGATTGATAATTGAGAGAGGAAGATATTTTATAAGTAGAGTTCCTGACTGGTTTGAAAATTAAATTTTTCATTGTAGAATACAATAAAAACAACATGGGTTTTGAAGTCAAGCCAAGATTGGAGTGCTGATGTACTAATTACTAGTTACTTTACACAACTTACTAAATGTGTACATTGGCAAATTAAGCTTTCTAACACAATTGCTTCAAACAAAGTAAGTATATAATCTTTGTCCTACTAGGGAAATGTGAGACATAATAAGAGAGAATACTTACAGGTCTGGTGCCTATGGATTTCAATTTGGCCTTTATTTGAATAAACATTCATTGACTACTCACTACATTCTCAGTATCTTTTTAAAATAAATCTTCCAGATGACTTCTTAACAAAGGATACATCACAGAATATTGTACTGCAGTAAAAGAATAATTGATAATTTATCATCTGGAAACCTCCCTTACTCTGTTTCTGCATATCTATTATATAATAATGATGATTAATATCTATTAGTGTAACTCTGAGCCTAGAGGATCCTTTCGAATAATTAAAGATAGGGTAATTCATGTGATTTCATCTTTAAACATTTTAATTATGTTCTATTTCTTTAAAAATCAGTAATCCAACTTAATGAGTTTCCTTTTGGGTACAGGCAAAAAGTCCATAGTTTAATCCTACATGTTACTTTTTAACAGTGATTATATATATGGAAACTGTCAATTGACCAGAATATCATTTTTTCTAATCATACTAGATAACCAGTCCATTAATAATTACTAAGAAAAATACAATACCACCCAGTATTCAGTGCTTACTATGTGCCAAATTCTATGTGTTTCTCATCTAATGTCAACATCTATATCTTAACATTAAGTTGAACCATGCAGGATTTGTAATATTATCCCTATTCCACAGGTTAATAAAGTCAGCAGAAGGAGATTTGACTTTGAGTGGTGCAAAGTCAAAGCAATGTACAGATGATGTATTATAGAATATCGTGCACTTGAAACCTAAATAATTTTATTAACCAATGCAACCCCCCAATAAATTTAAGAAAATAAAATATGTATTCTACCCATATTGAAAAAAAGGAAGTTAAAGAGGTTAAGTAAATTGCTCAAGGTCGCACAGGAAGTAAAGTGGCAGAATCCAGAATGGAACCAACAGCTGTCTTACTTAGCTGCCTTACCTCTAAAACTCGGGTTCTTAACCTCCATGCAATTCTAGACTGCCTTTTACATCTAACTTCTCCTAAGTGTTTTTCTTATGCCCTGTGGTTAAACCCTTTCTCTCTGAATGGTTCCATGTGTGTTCTAAAATATAAGTCAAGGCTATTTTAACAGGAGAGAAAATGTACTGACAGAAGCAAAACACATCTCTGAGGTCGATGGGGTAGAGAGTTCACACAATCTTTAACATCATTGTTGAAGACATAGGCATTCAGCCATGTGAAAAGTCCATTGTGAGTCATTTCCGAACATCGTGGCCAGAATGTAGTAATGGAAATGGTACATTTCACTTCAATAGAAAATAAAAGCAAGGAATGGGAGGGCTTGCTGGTAATGTCTGCGAGCGATGACCTGGTAAAATTAGCCTGACTAAGAAGGATTCTAACCGGTTAGTGGAGACACCCTTAAAGTTGGAAGCCACCTGGACTGTTGTATGTATGGCGTGTGCTTTTTTTCTGGGCAGAGGGCCCACAGCATTGTCAAATTCTCTATGGCATCCACAACTAAAACAATGTTAAGAACAAGCTCTTCTAAATGAACCTTACAAAAATCATTTTTAAAGATACACTTTAAGGATGTAGTTGAAGATTATTTCTGAGATTGTAGTTATATGTGGTTTATGTTAACCACTCTATAAGCAGTATTGACTGATGGAAAGGAACAGCAGGTTTTGGAAGTCAGTAATTGGGTTTGAATCATTATCACTGTCCTATCCATTTCTAACTTCTTTTGTAAAATGGGGATAGTAATATATTTCTCCCTGGGTTGTTATGAAGCTTATATGAGGAAATTTGAATTATCTGTGAAAAGACCATATAGATATCTAAATAGAGCAAACAGTATGACACTGGGTTTATAGGTACTCAGTAAATGATTATAGGCAGAGCCCCATGGCCTTTGTTTTAAAACTTAAAACATCTAAGATTCCCAGGACACAGAAAACATAACAACAACAAAAACAACTAAGTTTAAGTTGAGGAAAGTGAGTTTTCAGCAAAATCGAAGCAGGAAGTGTGAGAAGGCAGCTAGTTTGTTGTGTTCGAATCTGCTCTCTAGGTTACCATAGGAAGGCTTGGTGGGGGAGCAAGGATTTAGGAGTGATCTGAGTGTACAACTGCAGAAAGTGTATGATGCTGCTTTGAAGTTGTCTCAGATGCAAGAGTGGGTTCCACATTGTACCATGTTCGGATGCTCCAGTGTTTAATTATGTAAATGACTTCTCCAGGGGATATTCTACCTGCTTGCAAAGCCATGCCTCATTTATTACAGTCATGATCACATAAGAGTCCTCATATTCGTTTATAATGGGAGGTGGGAGATGGAAAGGAAGCGCTCCATAACTAAAAATACTCCATAGGTTCCATTGCTCTTGTGACAATTATAAGGTGGGCAGGCACAATCCTTCACCTCAAGCAGGACAGTGACTTCTTTACAGGTAAATCTTCTTTGGCTTGCTTTAAATGAAGGTGTTAGTGTAAAAGAAAGAGGCGTTTTCATAATAAAATAAAAAATTTCCAAACAGCAATTGAAACAGAAAATATATATATTTTTTCTATTGACATATAACATATTAGTTTCAGATGTACAACATAATGATTTGATGTTTGTATATACAATTGACCATGAAAAATGCTAGGGTTAGAGGAGCTGACCCCCATGCAGTTGAAGATTATGCATGTAACTTTTGACTCCTCCAAAACTTAACTCTAGGTATCCCTATATCTGTGGGGGATTAGTTCCAGGATGCTGCCCGCAGATACCAAAATCTGTGGATGCTTAAGTGCCTAGTATAAAATGGTGTAGAACAATGCATACAGGTGGCCCTCTGCATCCCGGGATTTCCAGCCATGAATCAAAGATACTGGTTTTTTTTTTTTTAAATTATTTTTCACCTAGCTCCCAACCCCTCTCCTCTCTGGCAATCGCCAGTTTGTTCTCTGTATCTGTGAGTCTGTTTTTATCTCAAATAGTTTTTGACCTG
>NW_011888784.1:14879816-14884403 GCF_000151845.1 Pteropus vampyrus
AAGTCAAATCATGAAGAATGTTAGGCAAGCAGAAAATTAAATTCGATCTCCTGTCTTCAGTACCGTTAGAAAACCAAGAGTCAGGATTTGTTTACTTTATTTAGACTTACCAGAGAAAAATTACAAACCTCATGACAGCATTCCATTACTTACAGTGACAATCATCATCTCTTTTCATTCAGATGACCCATAATTTTGTGTTATAGGAGAACTTTGGGCTAACTTTTTATTTCCGTGGTCATTAATTTTACATGAAATATGGCAATTTTCTAATGTCTTCTCTTATTTCTTAAGTAGCATATTTTAGTAACACAGTATTGTCCCAAATTATTTTCCAGGGGACACAGTAACTTCTAGGCTTAGTTATGGAAAATTGAGAGAAAAGTGTTGGATAAAGCTCTAGATGCCTTAAGGCATCTGAGAACCTCCAAACGCTAGGGTGGATTTGGGAGCCTCAGGATGTCCTTTTGTTTCTCTTGCTAGAAGTCTAACATGGAACTAGAATTAACCTGGGAATCCACTTGGATGAATAGCAACAAAAATAATCTGCTCTGGGTACAAGCCAGACTTGGAGAGTTTCAGGAGTCCTTGGAAGGGTAGATGAATTTTTGAGAGCTCTTAGCACGTTTAAAACCACACAGGAGTAGCACGCTGTGGTCTCTGTGGTGAGATTACCTGGATTCAAGTTCTAGTTCTGCCATTTACTGGTTATACAATCCTGGGAAGTTACATAACCTTTTTGTGCTTTAGTTTTCTCATCTATAAATGGGAAGATAATAGTAGAGGTGTTTTAAGGAAAAAATAAGGTAATTTTTTAAAAGCTGAATAGGGCCTGATACATAGTAAAGGTGTATGTTTGAAAAAGAAAATACCAGAGAAGGGGAAGCTCAATATAGTCTAGAGAAGGGGTTGGTAGACTATGGCTTGTATGCCAAAACTGGCCTGTCACATGTGTTTTTTTTTGTAAATAAAGTTTTATTGGAACACTGCTACACCTATTCATTTATATATTGCCCATGCTGTTTTCATGACACAACAGCAGAGTTTAGTAGTCATGACAGAGACCTAATAATGGCCTACAAAACCTAAAATTTTTATTATTTGGCCCTTTTCAGAGAAAGTTTGCAGGCTCTGAACTATAGTCTCTACTATTTTGCACTGGTATATTTCCTTTATTCAATAGTAAATGCTTTTGCCACAGATCTAGCAGAAGTGCTTCCAGCTACTCTTTGCCTCTTCAAGTGCGTGAGAGTCTGTAGGTCATGAAACTCCCACGAAGCAGCACATTGTACCAAGCCGACAGGCCGCTTATGTCACAGAATGAATTGTGACTGGATCTTTTGTGGTGGTACTGTGGACCATTGAGACTAATATGAAAATTACCTTCTGAGTAGTTATGTGAGATAATTTAATTTTAGAGCTCATAAACAAGATCAGAGTTATGTGGTTTAACAAAAGGTCTCCTTATGTGTAAACACTCTTGCCAAAAACATGATGAAATCCTGAAACATGGCAAACTTAATGTGCACTTTTAGATTTACATGTGGCAAACAGAATTGACTAGTGTAGCTGTTCGTAAATATTCTTGCTGCTATTATGAGGCACTTAGGGAACCTAGACTGTTCTATTAAATATGAAAATGATTTCCTTCCTCACTCTGGGGCCCTCTCCCAATAAATACACTCATATCGAAGTCCTGCAGGCAGCTTTTCTTTTAGAAATTTTATGTTCCATAGCAAGCATCCTCATCTTTTCCCAGCATCTTGCCTATTCATTTGAACCTGTCTTCGTTCACACTATCTGATCATTCTGGTAGGAATTCCTATCTTGAGGCTGCCCTGGTCTCTTGTCTTGCAGAGGCCCCAAAAGCATAGTGGTGTACAACACAAGTTAAGTCTGCAATAGTTCCAGGTTAAAAATTAAATTCATTTGCCAAATGTTTTCAAGTAATTTTAAAATTAAAAACAACCTTTATCTTTCAATGCAGTTTGGAAACATCAGCATACATTTCAACTGGAAAAAAAATTGGTAGAGGAAAATATCTTCAAATTAATTCAAAGTTATTGAGAGATACACAACCACTCAGCAATGCACTGATAATTAAGGGCTGGTTTTATCACTGTTGATGATGGATAACAGATGCCATCAGTGATCAATTTCATTCAGCAAGTACTTATTTGGAACAGATTCTATGCAAAACATATGTGGCCATACTTCTTTAAATTGGATTAGATATATTGGAACCAATGTTCCAATTACCTGACTGTAGATTTGAATAAAGACATTTTAGCAATTTCTATTTCCTAAAATACTATATATAATATAAGCATTTAACCACTGTAGATACAATAGCATGTATGAAAAAAGAACAGTAGTCATTATAAAAAATGCATACTGTTTAAAACCTCACTGATCATTGAAAAAGCAGACCAAAATAAGATAATATTCTTTACTTACAGATTGGCAAAGAAGAAAGTTTGGTAACATGTCATGGTGCATGAGAGGAAATGATTATTCTCCACTGTAAGTTAAAGTTTAAAATTGACAAAAACCTTTTGGAGGACAATTTGACAATATATATGAAAAGTTATTCCTTTGACTTAGCAATTTTACTTCTAGGAGTTTATTCTATGGATATACTCCCACACGTACAAAGATACACTGATGGTCATTGCAGCATTGTTAGAGTAGCAAAAAGCTGGAAACAGTAAAATCTGTAATGCATTTGTTTTGGACTATATTGTACCCCTCCGATCCATATGTTGAAGCCCTAATCCACAGAACCTTAGAATGGGACTGTATTTAGAGATAGAGCCTTAAGGAAGTGATTTCGTACAAATGAGGTCTTAAGGGTGGGGCCCTAAGCCAATATGACTGGTGTTCTTACAAGAAATGAAAGAGACACCACGGGGCACAAAGAGACAAGTCCATTTGAGAACAGACTGAGAAGGTGGCTGTTTGCAAGCCAAGGAGAGGGGCCTCAGGAGAAACCAAATCTGCTGGCATCCTGATCTTGGACTTCCACCTTTTAGAACTGTGAGAAAATTAGCTTCTGTTGTTTAGGCCACCAGTCTATGATATTTTGTTATGGCAGAACTAGTGAACTAATACAGCAACCATCTAATGAAGTACTATGTAGTTTCAGCATAAGAGACAGTATCCTCCCATTTACTGGATTAAAAAAAATTTTTTAAAGGTATTCGGTGGTATGCTTCTATATCCATAAACATTTTATGGTTGCTTTGGGGGAGAGGCCCAGTAGTGGAGCTTGGAAGTAGGTGAGGGAGAATTATTTTTCATTATATACGATTTTATATTGGTTGACTGTTTTCATAAGAATTTACAGGTTTTCTAATGATAAAGCGTGTAGTTAAAATAAAGGAAATATAACATTCTGCCTAGAATATAAATATTATTTGACAGGAATGAGATGGACTGTAGCCCCCACCAATGTATCTCATAGATAAGTGTTTTATTGTTGCTTTTTCCCATTTAAGTTCAGCATCGAAGAATTTATCCTAAGGAAATGACAAGAGAGGTAAAAGGATAGATGTTCGAAGATGCCTATTGCAGCTTTGTTTTGAGAATGAAGTGTTGGGAATTTAAACAACAGGGTGTAGTATAAAGACCTAGAATTAAAGTTCAATATTATGTGCTGCCTTGACATCTAAAACCAGGTGTGGGGAGGGGGCTCAAATGACCTACCTACAAGTTCCCTTCTCCATTCTGCTCCTGTGGACAAGATACTGTAGCCAAAAACCCTCCTCATGACAGGGACCAGGCACAGTAGCTGCTTATCCCTGAGTAGTGGGCTTCAGTTCCCTGCCAGCCTGTGGTATTATTCAAACAAGCCCATCACATCCTCCTGCAGGCACCAGGGGGCACCTCACTCTCGTTACTACAAGTCTGCCACCCACAGACCCTGCTTATTCATTCTGTTCTCAAGTGCAACCCCCATGTGGCCCTGTATGGCATGCACTATCCTTCCCCAGACTGTGGGTATGTGTGACTAATAAACTGCTGTCAGTCTACTCTGTCCAGTGTTGGGTGTCATGTATCTAGCCTTCCCCCTAACTCTAGGGCAGAAATTTCTTCCTCACCAATAGGGTGAAGAGATGAGTAAAACACAGGGCATTGGTGAATTAAATTACAGTTTGCCCAAAAGCCAAAAGGCTATGCAGTCCTAAAAAATCTTGTAAAATATTTAATAACATGTGAAATTGCTTATAATGTATTAGGCTTAATAAGTGCTTACAGTTATGCACTGCCTTAATGACATGGATATGTTTTGAGAAATGCATCGTTAGGCAATTTTGTCGTTGTGTGAACATCACAGAGTGCACTTACACAAACCTAGACGGTATAGCTTACTACACATCTAGGCTCTATGGTACAGCCTATTGCTGCTAGGCTACAAGCCTGTACAGTATGTCACTGTACAAAACAACATGAGATTAAATCAGGCACAAGAGAAAATGATGCCATCAAGAGACTCGGTAAACACGAGATGCATGAGGCTGCTGCTGCTGTGACACGGCACACTGTTTACAGCAAACTTTTCTGAAGGTAGAGTACACTCTAAAATAA
>NW_011888784.1:14885428-14913396 GCF_000151845.1 Pteropus vampyrus
TCAAATTTCACCAGAAATGATTAATTTCATAAGTATTAATATTTAAACTGATAATTCCATACTATAATATAATGTGATATGATATAGAAGGGAATAAAGTAGTAAAGGGAAGGTGTAAGAAAATTATTTAACAGACATTTGGATTCCAGGAGGACTCACAGAGTTCAGAAGTATTCTAAGATAATACAGGAGTCTGGTTAACATTTATCCTAGAGAGTATCGGAGACTCTTAAATAATTTTGTAGGTGGTTTAACATGGTAATTGAGAGCGTGATTTCTGGAGTCAGACTGTAACAGGGTCCACATGGAAATCAAATGATACATTCAAATTAGTTTAATTTTTGGAGGATATAATTCAGGGGTGATTTACAAAAATAGAGAGAAATCTCACTGGACAGTGCGTACCTTGGAGCTAGTAACAACGTAGCTATTACTGTCACCGGTGTGAAAGGATGAAAAGCTGGAGGTGACTGGTTCCAGGAACCGTGAGGGAGAGTCGTGTGGAGAGCATCATCTTGAGAAGATCAATGATCTTCATTGGAGAGACACAACCTTGAGGTGACTCCACGTGGATGGACCCCTGGGAATAAGCACCCCAGCTTTAGTATCCTTTCGTCCTCTGACCTCCTGCCTTGGCTCCCACTGGTGGAAACAACTGCAGTCCAGAAGGCAAGGAAGCCCATTGGTGCAATTCATAGCGATCCCCCACCTGGTTATAAAGTCAGTACAATTTATAACATTGGTGCAGAGATTAAGGGGCACATGGAGAGGTCCAGCACACAGACCCATCATGAACTTGAGTCACATAGCCTTGCTATTTCTTAGCTATGTAACTTTGGGCAAGTTGTTCAGTTATAAGCTTATTTCCATGTTACCACCATAATAGGGAAAAGGACAGTTATTTTTAACACATTAACTTCAAGGTCTTTGGAATAGTTTCTGAAAAACTGGACTTTTCTGGAGCATAACTGTGGGCAGTTTATTTTATTTTTGTTTAACAGTGTGCTGTTTTAAAAACACAATGAGATTAATACTATCCCAGAGAGTTGTTGTAAGGATTAAATGAGCTAATTTGGAGAAAACCCTTGATGTAATGCTTCACTAGTAGAAATAAAAAAATAAATGCTAATATTTCATCATCGTCACCATATCCTTCTCCTTCTCCTCCAAATGTCAGGTTTTTAATGTATGCCTACCCTGGGCTTGATTTTGCAAGGATCTATTGACTGAGACAAGGATCCCCTAAGGGTTGTTTAGATCGTCTGACGAGGGGAAGGAGCACCTCGTGCTGTTGTTTGCCCCAGAATTGTATCATTCATAAGATCTTGGAACGCTCAATTTGATTCCTATCATAATGATCCTATCACAAAATGATATTTTTCACCTTTTAAAAAAATGATTAGAAAAAAGAGGACTGTGCTTTCTAATAATCCTGGCATAGTACATAAAATGCTTACAGATAAAACTTTATTTCCCCTCAAACCAGGGAAATAGATTTATTGTAGAAATGACCTGATATTTTAATTACAGAATTTTTTTCTTGTGATGAGAACTTTTATGATCTCTCTTAGCAACTTTCACATATGCAATACAGTATTATTAACTGTAGTCACCATGTTATATATCACATTCCCATTATTTTATAACTGGAAATTTGTACCTTTGACCCCGTTCACTCTTTTTTTGGTTTTTAATTTTTTGTTTCACACAAACATTATGTTGCCAATGTGTGATAGTGTCTATTGTCTGGTAATAACTCTAGAAAGGCCATGAGACATATAACGCCACCATAGTAGGGAAAAGGACAATCATCTTAACACATTAATTTCAAGGTCTTTGGAATAGTTTCTGAAAAACTGGACTTTTCTGGAACATAACTATGGGAAGTTCATTTTGTTTTTGTGTAACAGCGTGATGTTTTAAAAATGTTTTTGGAAAAGGCATGTGTGAATCTCATAATAAAACATTAAATAGAACATGAAATTTCATTGAATGGAAAGACATTACCTTCTTGACAGTGTATATAGCTTAATTCGTCTTAGAAGGAAGATGTGTGCGAGAATTTCTTAGAGTAAAATCTTTACGACCTCTCGGATAGTATTGTTTTTATTGTACCAATCATATACTGAAAGCTCAGTCTTGCAACTTGTGAGATGAGCCAGTGAATATACTAGGTCAGGTTTTAATGTGAGTTTTCTGGGTCTGTTAGTTCTGCCTCCGTTTGGGCTGTCCTCCATTCGGAGGCTGGCCAGTAAAATTCTTGTCATATAACCCCAAACTTCTATGGCAAGAATATACCATGGTGTATTCATACTCCTTCATATCATCAAAAGGTTACTATAACATGCAGCACTCAGTATTAACTTGTGTCCACGAATTCCCTGCTTTGGGGCAGGCAATTAAAAAGAAAGTCTTTTCATTTTATTCTTTTCTATTAAATTTTATTTTGGAAAGTACTAGTGATCCCACTGCCTTTCTTAGGACTGCTTAAGGGATACACTGTCCTTTTTCACCTTAAACAGTTAATGTCAGAATGAAGTGAGGAAATAAATAAAGGTTAAAAATGAAAGTGAGTGTTGATATTATAGATTTATTTTTCTAAGAATTCAAAACACTTTTCATAATGTATAATAATTTCATATATCAGATTTCAAGTAAAATCCATGTCATCCTTTTTTCTTACCCCTCAAACCCATGCACGCATGCACACACGCACCATGTACCAAAAGGGAAATCAACTGTTGACCCTAGAAATGGTGGTAGTTTAGTTAACCAAGAACCTGAGTACACCCCAGATTCCATCGTGTCAAAGCACAAATGTTGCGGAAAATCAACTCCAGAAGAGCGTGGGAGATTATTTCCTAACTTAACCAAAAATGTTTTTATAATGGAAATCTGTAGTAGTGATTCAAATGATCTCCAAATTGTGAATTGATTTTGTTCCAAAAGTTCACTTGTAAGCCAGTTTTCATCACTCATTTTCCATATAAGCAACATTATAGTGTTAGTTACATTCCCACGCTGGCTTTGAAAAGCTTATTTAACACATGTGCAATTGAACAATGCTGGTCTAGACTCAGACTATTAGTACCTAAGGGTCTTCAGAGATCTTCAAGCTCAGCAAAAGCATTAAATCTTACAAAGGCTTGGAGAAGTTAAGTGACTTGTTTAGGGTTATCCAGCAGAGCCAGGACTGGATACATATTTCCTGAATTTCAGGCTGTGACTTTCCAGTGTACTATAATTTATAAAATTGGACCACCGTTTACCACCTTGTATCTCTAAAAAGTTTACTTCTGAATAAGTATGTATCATGATAGTACTTAGAAAATGATTTTCCACATGGGAGGCTCATAAAGTCTTTAGAGTGATCCTATGAAGATGTTAGAGCAGATCCTCTCCCTATTTTAAGGATGAAGATATGGAAGCTCCAAGAGGTTAAATAAATTGTCCATGCCGCACAATTAGTGAGTGGAGGACTTGGGACTCAAACCCAGCTCTTCTCAGTCTGAGACCACTTTCTGCTCCTCCTTTGACTTCGTAGCCATAATGCAGCCTTAAGGGTGTTCCATGCAGGGCTCAGAGAGCAGAGGCTATACAGGCAGGAGGCTGGGGAAGTCCTCAGGGACTTAAGGTGGGTGAGACCTGTGAAGGAGACAGCAGTGCTGATGGGGCAGCAGAGATGAGGGAAGGAGATGAGAAGGGGAGGTCAAGGGCTCTGGTGATAGTACAGTGTAGGGTAGGTAGTTCCCAGCCATGACAGGAGGTTGGTGGTTGGTGGTCTTCCTGGTAGGAGTTTGAAATAATGGCAGAATAGGTGAGTTGTGCTTGCTGTTGATATGTTCAGGTCACTTTTCTTTAGGAACTGCTTATACGTAAAGGTGACCTTGAACCCATTTCCTGTTTGCCCAGAGAATACCCTCCAGTGGCGTTTGTGGCTGCAGCGTTTACCCAGAGATAACCAGCAGATTAGAATTCTAACCTTACCCCCAAAGTTTGCCACAAAATATCTCGCTTTAATTATTATTTTCACATCGCCCTAGTATATTGATAGTCTTTGGAAACAAATAACATCATTCTATTTATAGCATTCTGTTGTTAGTAGTACTTCCATTTATGAAATATAGTAATTCTTGATCACTGAAAATGTCAAATCCTAGAAAACGTAGCATTCCTATGCGTGACGTTAACATCGTTCTCCAACAGTTGTTAGCTGAAAATTCACTTGATGAATCCGATCTATGGACACATTTCTGTTACATTAGGATTAGAGACAAGTTCTGCTTAGAAATAACTCCAAGAACAGTTTTCATATTTTATTTTCACATTGAAAACCAGTCAGATTTGCTTCAGCCTCAAAGAGTGTGTTTATGTAAAATTAACATTGGCAGCGAGCTGCACTTTTTTCCTGAATGGGAAATGGGTTAATAGATCATAGCATATGGTTGATGTTTTAATTATAATGTGCGGATTAGATCTAGCAACTTGGTATAAATAGGTACTTGTTAAAGATCAAACCTAAGCCCTTATTGAGTTAACCTAACTGGAATTAACCTAAAACTTCTCTGCAGACAGATGAATGACTACAAAATATCATTTAAAAAAACTTCAGTTGAAGAACAAGTGCCTAATTGGGCAATATAAGCTAATATTTTTACTGATTTTCTCTCTACGGCTTTATGTATTTTAATCTTTACTTTTTTAGAAAGAAATGTTTATCCACAAAAAGGAACCTTCTGAATCTGGAAGAAAAATTGATTACAGCTGTAGGTTTAAAAAGGCTCTGACATTGTTTGCACGCTGTGAATGTGATTTTAAAAATTCCCTGGAAGGGAGAAAGAGAAAAAAAATTCGGAATCCACCCTGGTTTGTGTTACTGCTGTTGGCTCAGCCCATCATCATGCTGGTTAATGGTGTTGGCAGGTGTGGGTGGGGGTACGCAGATGTGTTCATGAGGGTTCCTCCTGTTCGTTCAGTAGTGAAGATGGAGTTGGATTCCAGTCCACATCCTGGTGGACTAAAGGGGCAAGGAATAAAATCTGTAACAGCAGCCTGCGGTCTGGAGGCTCGCTGCAGAATCGAAAATCGTTCTATAACAACATCATGTTTCTGTGCCATGCACCATTTTTCTAAGTATTATGTCATGTTGGAATTTAATTTGCATTCCTTGGTGCTTAATTTTCATTGTGAGGGGTCTGTTTACTCACTGATGCTTTCAATTTATTACCCTGCTATTGCAAAATATCACTCAAAGTTGCTGATCCTGTTAATGCCAGGAGGGGAAAACCTACATGGTGGGACATGGAACTAATTTATGAAATCACTGGAAGGCTACATCTGCCTTTTTTATTTCATTCATTTTACTCCACTATTTCTTTGTCTCTCTTTTCTCTAATTTCAAACTTTTCTTGTTCTGTACTCCTTTTATTTTCTCTAACTTTGGTCTTTCTCCAACTCCAGGTTTCCCTTCATCTCCTGAAGGGAAGATATATAATAATAATTTCTACTCTCCTTCTTATCCTTTGAGTCTCAGGATTCCTCTTCCAGAACTCATTTGCAGTTACCTCCTACCCACCTACTCTGTTTCGTTTACTCATTTTTCTTTTTTTTTGTAATGTTTCTTAAGTTTAACCCTTCTTATTTTTAGTTATGTCTTGAACTGTAAGAAAGGTTGGTTCTGAGCTTGTGGGTTACAACCTAAAATTTGGGAATGGGGATAATTTTCACATTTTCTAGTCTAGGGTTACCAAACCATCTCAAAGACATTTGAAAAAAAAAAAAAAAGGTAGTATATAAATTCAAAATGTCGCATTTATATTATTATTCCTGCTAATAACAACACTATTTAATGATGAGTTGAACTTACCTTACAGGTCTTCTGACTCGGTTATATACTTCAAGCAAATGTAATAGTTTCCATTTTGGAGAGGCAGCACAATATTGTGGGAAAAAACATGGACTTTTGTGTTAAACAGATGTGAATTTAAATCTGGGCTTTGCCCTTAATTAGCGCTGTAATATGAGTAAATTGTTGGCACCATTTATTGATTTATTTTTATTATGAACTATCTCAAGTTCACAAAGAAATATATACAATAACTATTAGCCTACAATTTAACTTTGTTAAATCTTATTTTGCCATATTAATTTTAGATCTTTTTGTTAAGAAATAAAATGTTTTAGCAATTACTTAATTGCTCTGATTTGGAGCAGATTCTACTCTGAAATGAGTCTAATCGTATCTATGTCCCAAAGTCATGAGAATTAAACAGCATGACATATCGAAAGTGTCTACCATATGGTAAGTGCTTAAAAACAGCCTTCTTATGCAGACAATCATGAATAAATCATTTCAGTGGCCTTTTAAAAACTCTATATGATTGTTTATTTATTTCTAAAATTTATTTATTTTTATTATGGTGACATTGGTTACCAAAATTCAGTAAGTTTCAGGTGTACAATTCAACAGTAAGGCATACATATGTTGCATTGTGAGTTCTCCGTCCATCTTTTTTTAAAAAAGATAACGGCATAGTTTTTTGGACTATAGGTAGCCCCTAACCTCGATTTTGTTATTATAAAAATAAAGATATTCTCTACCACTGACTTAGAAGAGTAACCCAAAATTTAATATTTTCCGAAACTAAGTTTTTAAACTATTAAATTTCCACAAGCATTTGAATTTTTAAGCACCAGCTAGTTCCTACTTAAATGCATTTTGAAAATAATATTTTATAATCACTTGGCTACTCTGTAAAAAGTGAAAAAGTTACTTTTCCTGGCACATGAGGGTTGAAACCTCTCTGAGTGAGTTTCCAGATGTTGGGATGGGACGTGTTTCCTTTGGTAGCAGGTTCTGCTGCAACAGCAGTTGCCCCAGTAAGCTGTTGTCGAGGCAAGTGAGGAAAGTGTGTTCTCTTTGGGGAGAGGGTGGTACATTAGCGAGGTGTGATTGCTGGGGAACCTAGGAGGGTCACTGATTAAGAAAGGCCATGGCTCTCTGAACCCAGCTAAGCTGTGGAGGCTGGTGTTTTGTTTGTATTGATTAAGTGCCTATTGACAGCCAGGTGCAATTCTACTCGGGATTTAGAGGTAAACCAATAGTCAAAAATTGTTCTTGTCACAAAGCTTACATTCAGTGGTGGGGAGGGATTGTTAAGGACAAAGAGATAAAATAAATAAATACATTTATAGCATGTTAGAGGTAATAAGTGCTATGCAGGAAGAAAAAAAGAGGAAGGAGTTAGGAAGTGCTGATTGGGGGCACAGTTTACAATGGATGTATTTAATTTCTTTGTTCATCAAACATTTGTTGAACAACCATGTCGTCTGGGCACTGTAGTAAGATATAGTCCAGGATCTGGTTACTTAAGGTCTAGTAGGGCAGACCCTAGTGGGGTCTGGCGGGGTCTGACTGAGGTGTGCCATGGGAAGATGGGAGAGGAACATTTCAACTTTTTAGGATCAGGGAAGGGCTTTTGGGAAAAAGAGACACTGTCAAGTGATAATAATGAATTGTAATCGACAGGACATTTCTGGCAAGTTGGCAATGACTGAGGTTTCTCTAGGACAGGCCTGGCTCCTGCATGCCCAGCTGGGTGGTGGTGATTCTGTTGCGTGGAGTTAGGGAATGCAGGAGGAACACGATGCTTTGGGCATGGTGATGAGCTCTGTTTGATGACTGTGGAAACCTGGGGCAGTTGGACAGATGAACTCACAGCAGAGGGGTCTGTCCTGGAGAAGCCACGTGGTGCAGTCAGATGCCTGGGCATGTTGTCCAGAGTGTGTTAGGCTCATAGGCAGCTCCTTTCTGTAAGCACAATGACTTAGAAGCAGAAAGCAGAAAGGAGTCTCACAGACTGTCTGGTGCTGTCTTCTACAACGGACAGCCACAGATCTTTCTGTCTCTGCCCTTTATTCTTGTGGGCTTTTACCACAGGTTTTAGGATTAATCTTTGGGGGCAAACTAAGGAACCCTTGTTTAAGAGCTCAGGCAGATCAGCCTTGTGGCCAATCATACTTAGAACCTCAATGCTGACCATCTGCCTAGGACCTACACCACTATACAATTTAATAACTAAGTCTTTACTTTTCTGGGTTTTAAATCCTTTCCTGATACCCTGCTCTAGACCCTTACTTTCTTAAGACTGGTTCCCTGTTTTGACCTTGATCGTTCAGTTCCATTTATTCATTAGCACTTGCTGAGTTCCTGGCACCAGAGATACCATGCTAGATGCTGAGGTTCAAAAATGCATTAAATATGTTCCCTGCCCTTACTATGGAGCACATTAGTTTAGTAGGAGGGGTGGTCATATAAGCATGCAATGACGGTTCTTTATGATTTGATGCAATAATAGCAGAATGTTTGCTACTTAGAGGAAGTATATTTCTGCCCAAGAACAGGGATACTAAAACCCAATCCTGGCCTCAAGGCCACCTGCTACCTGCTATAAGATTTCCCTGTTGGTGGCTGCTGGCTTGTCTACAATTACTCTCCACTCTGTTTTTATAGGATTGACCCATTAGTGGCTCTAAGTGTTCTTTTTGGAGTCCATATACTGTGTTTTGCCTGGTGTCTCCACTGCCTTTCTCTGTTAAATACTTGAACTAAATACTTAAGCCTGCATCTCTCCCCTCCCTGTCCTCTTCTGGTCCACTTTGACCTTGTCTGTTCCTAGTCTGTATCAGAATTTGAATCCAGTGTCCCAGAGTCACAGTGCTGTGCTCCTTTTACGAAAGCTCCTGGCCATGTATTTGCAAGAAATGGTGAAGAATCTGCATTTTTGATAAGCATAGTATATGGTGATTTTTAAACACATCTGCAAATTGACATTTCTCTCATCAAAAGGTGGACTCTAGCCCCTCCCCCATCCTTTGAATATGAACTGTCCTTTGTTATTTGATTTTTAGAGAATAGAATGTGGCAGGATGATGATAGTGTGAGACTTAAAAGACTAGGTTAGAAGAGGTGACACAGCTTCTAGTAGCTCTCTCTGGGATATCACCACATGGGACTCAGCTACCACGTTGTAAGGAAGCCTAACCACATGGAGAGGCTTTGTGTTGTGGCTCTGGCCCAGCCGAGGTCCCAGTGGACAGCCAACCTCAACCACAGAACTTGTGAGTCAATGAGCCTTCGAATGCTCGCAGACTTTGCGCTGAAATGGCTCTGAAGAAAGCAGAGATGAGCTGTTCTCACTGAGTTCTGCCCAAACTGCATTTAAGACATGAACTGCAGTAATTTTTGATATAGCAATAGATCATCAGAACACATAATAAAATTACTGATCATGTTAAATTTGCATTTAAGACATTTGAAACCTTGATTTTGCATAAGGAATGCAAAGAAAGATAGCAAAAGTGTACCTTTTGGACTAGAATTGGTTGATCATCTATGAATCAGACTTATTTACAATATTCTTTTGAGGAACTACATCAGTTTTTGTGCAGGACTAATTTGTTTATTTGCAGTTAGATATGCCTATATATAAAAGCAATATATTCATACATTTGAGCAGGTCAGTCTCTAGTTTCTTATGTATTTTTTTTAAAATAGCTTTATTGAGGTATAAGTGACACACAATAAACTACACATGTTTAAAGTATGAGCAGACAGTGTTGGTACATTTTGATATACGTACACACTGGTGAAACCATCACCACAATCAGGATAATGAACATGTCCATCGCCACCGAAAAGTTTCTTCGTGCCCCTTTGTGATCTCTCCTTCCCCACCCTCGCACCTCCACCCATCCTGAGGCAAACACGGTGATCTGCTTTCTGTCACTATAGGTTAGTTTGCATTTCTAGGGTTTCAAATAAATGGAATCATATATATTTATTCTCACTTTTCCCACCCAGTATAATCATTTTAAGATTCTTCCTTGTTATTGTGTGTATCATATCTTTATTCTTTTTTTTATTTGCTCAAGAATATTCCATTGTGTGGCTATGTCACAATTTGTTTAACCATTCACCTATTAATGGCCATCTTGGTTGTTTCAGTTTTTTGTTATTAAAAATAGAACTGCTATGAACATTTGTGTACAAATCTTTGTGTGGAATGGCTGGATCATATGGCAGGTGTATATTTTACTTTTTAAGAAACTTTTCCAAAGTGAGTATAACATTTTACATTCTCACCAGCCATGTATGAGTGTTAAAGTTGCTCACTACCATCACCAGCACTTGCTACTGTGAATCTTTGTAATTTTAGCCATTCTAATTGGTGTGTAGTGATATCTCATTGTTGCTTTAATTTGCATTTCCTTAATTACTAATGACGTTGAGCATCCTTCCCTGTGCTTATTTGGCACTCATATATCTTCTTTGATGGTATCTGTTCACATCTTTTGCCCAAGTATTTATTGGATTGTCGGTGTTTTCATTTTAGAATTTTGAGAATTCTTTACATATTTTGGATACAAATCTTTTATAAAATATATGCTTTTCAGATATTTTCTCTCAATCTGGCTTGTCTTTAATTTCTTAAGTTTTTAGTTTTCATGAAGTCTCATTTATCAATTTGTTCTTTTATAGATCATGCTTTTGATGTTGTAGCTAAGAAATCTTTGCCTAATGAAAGGCCATAAAGATTTTCATCTATATTTTGTTCCAGAAGTTTATAGTTTTAGGCTTTACATTTAGATCTACGATACATTTAAAATTAATCTTTGTATTGTGTGAATATTGATCTAAGTTCACTTATGCATATTTTAGCACCATTTGTTGAAAAGATCATCCTTTCTTCACTGAATTGCCTTTGCATCTTTGTTGAAAATAAGTTGTCCATAGATTTGTGGGTCTATTTTATAAACTCTTTAGTCATTCCTATCGGTGCATTTGTCTCTCTTCATGACGATAGCACACTGTCTTGATTACTGTTGCTTTATAACACACCTTAAAATCAGGTAGTGTTAGTCCTTTAATTTTGTTCTCTTAAAAGTGTTTCTTTTTTGTTATTCTAGGTCCTTTGCAGTTACATATGAATTTTCGAATCAGCTTGTCCTTGTCTACAGAAAGGCAGCTGGGATTTTGATAGGAGTTATACTGACTCTATAGATCAATTTGTGGAAAACTGCCATCTTAACACTATTGAGTCTTCGACCCATAAACAATGAGCAGAGCTCCAATTATTTAAGTGGTCTTTAATTTTTTTCAGCAGTGTGTTTTACTTTCAGTGTACATTTTCATAATCTTTTTTCAGATTTATCATATTTTTGATGCTATTATAAAGAACATTTTGTTTCAATTTCCAATTATTCATCACTAGTATATAGGTATATAGAAATATGACTGATTTTGTATGTTGCTTGTATCCCGAAAGCTTGTTAAATTCACTTATCGGTTTTAGCAGTTTTAAAAAATATTCCGTAGGATATTCTACATAGACACTTAAATTATGTCATAGACAAATTAAGACAGTTTTATTTGTTGCTTTTTGATCCAGATGCTTTTTATTTCTTTTCTTGCCTTATTAAACTGGCCAGAATCTCCTGCATGATATTGAATAGAAATGATGAGAGTGGAAATCCTTGTCTTGTTCTTGATTTTCTGGGGAAAGTGTTCAGTCTCTTACTTTTAAGTATAAGGTTAGCTGTAGGGTTTTTATAGGTACCCTTTATTGGGATGAGAAAGTTTCCGTCTACTCTTAGTTTGCTGAGAGTTTTTATCAGGACTCAATGTTAGATTTTTGTCAAATGCTTTTTCTGTGTCTGTTGAGATGATTTTATGGTTTTTCTTTAGTTTGCTAATATGATGCATTACATTGATTAATTTTTTAATATTAAACCAACTTAGCAGTCTGGAATAGTCCACACTTGGTCATGATGTATTATCCTTTTAATATGTTATTGGATTTAATTTGCTAAATTTTTTTTTAAAAGAATTTTTGCACATCTGGTCATGAGGAATATTCATTCTGTATTTTTCTTTTATTGGTTTTATCTGTTTTTTATATCATGATAATGGTGGTCTCATACAATGAGTTGGAAAATATCTCTTCCTTTTCAGTTTTCTGGAAGACTTTGCATAGAATTGCACACTATTTCTTCCTTAAATGTTTGCTAGAATTCATTAGTGAAGCTATCTGGGCTTGGAGGTTTGTTGCCATTGTTGTTTTTCACAGTGGTTTTAAACTACAAATTCAATTTCTTTAGTAGTTATAGAGCTATTTAGGTTATCTATCTATCTATCTATCTATCTATCTATCTATCTATCATCTATCTATATTTTTTAGTGAGCTTTGGTAGTTTGTGTTTTTCAAGTCGTATGTCTAGTTCATCTAAGTCGTTAAATTTATTGGCACAAAGTTCATAATATTCCCTTATTATTCTATAAATACATGTAGACTCTGTAGTGATATCTTCTCTCTCATTTCTGATATTGGTAATCTGGTTCCTCTTTTTTTTCCTGATTAGCCTCGTTAGAGATTTATCAATGTTATTGATTTCAAAGAATCAATTTTTTGATTCTTTACTATTGTTCCATTTTTCTTTATTATTGTCTCATTTTCTGATCTTTATGATTTCCTTTATTCAGCTTGCTTTGGAGTTAATTTGTTTTGTTTTGTTTTGTTTTGTTTTTTAGTTTCTTAGGGTGGAAGCTGAAGTCATTGATTTGAGAACTTTTTCTATTAGAGGCAGAGCTATACATTTCCCTTTAAATATTAATTTAGGGGCATCTCACAAAGGAGTTCTACCTTAGTTCCTCCTCCCTGCACCACAGTCTGGGATTTCTCTCAAGTCCATAAGCTAGGTAAACCATAGGGCTCACCTCACTTATTTCTTGTTTTTCGGGAATGACTGTACTCCATTGTCTGACATTTAGAATCTTGAAAACCATTGTTTTATATATTTAGTCTGTATTTTGCTTTTGTTTTTGAACCTTTCGGAAGGGTAAATCTAATCCTTCTTACTGCATGATGCTTGGAAGTAGAGGTTCTTATGTATTCTTTAAGAAAATCATTTATAGGTAATGCTTTGACTGTGGATTTTACTATTCAGTTTACTTATCCTAAAATTTCTCTTCTCTTTTACCCTTCAGACACCAGACCTGGCATTGCTTTCATGAAGAGACAGTATAGTATAGTAGTTAAAAGCTCGCATTTTATTCCTCATTATGGGACTCATCAACCTTCTGATATACTATGTAATTAGGTTATTTATTTTATTTATTTACCTTCTATCCCTCCTCCTCCCCATAGGCTCTGTGAAGATAAGGACTTTTGTCTGATTTTTGCTGAGATTCAGATCCTGGCTTTGCCATTTTACTAGGTAGATAATATACTTAACCTCTCTGTGCCTCAGATTCATCATTTATCAAGTGAGAATAATAGTGCCCATCTCAATGTGTTGTGAAGATTAAATGTGGTGTTAGGTAAAGCACTTAGAACAGTGCCTGGTACATGATAAATCATTGTTCTTCAAGACGTCACTGAGTTTTCCTCCCTGGAGACTGGGCAGGATAACAGATGATAAATGCAAGCTCCAGCCCTCTCAGATCAGCCACAAACAGTAGCATTTATAACAGTTTGGATAGGGGTATACAGAGACATGATCCACTTAAATACGACTATTAGATTATATGCAGACATAGCCATATTTTTCTGAATTAGAAAAAATGAGCATTGACTATTAAATTAGTCAAAGGGCTCTGATGACCTAGAGGAAATATGTAATAAAATTGCATTCTTTGTGAATCTCAGTTTTGCATTGGGAAAGTGGAGATACCTGAAGTCCTTATGGTTGAGTATGTTTTGGAATTAGGTTATTTTTGGATTTTAGAAAGAAAAAGGTGCGTACATTCTGTATTACATATTATGTTACATCCCAATAGAGCCTAGGGCAGTGCCCCAGAGTCTAGCACATTAACCCATTTTGCAGCAAAATGTATGAATGTTTACACTAAGGGGATAAATAAAGACTACATAAAAAAGAAATACCAGTGTTGTTTCAGATTAGGTTTTGCCACCAAAAGAGTTTCCTTAGGAAAAAACATTTGGGTTTTCAGAACTTTTGTATTTTAGAATTGCGGATAAGGCTTGTGGACTGTTTATCATAAGGTTTTAGAGAGGATTAAAATACCTGAAAGATAATAGGAACTCAATAAATTATTATTACCATTGTTATTCATTGCATCAGTATTATTGTCAGTATAATGCTGCAGTAGTATAGTAATAGTGATTATTGCCAGACTATAAAAGTTAAAGGCCTGTTAGAAATGTTCCTCCATTTTCCTGATCACTCAGGCCTGATTGAAATTAAGGATGATGTTTTAGGGAGAGTTTAGACAGAAATAAAGGGACTGGGAGGCCCACCTTCTGAGGCGTTTTATGTGTTCACCGAGAGGTGAGGTGGAGAGGCTGGTGATATGTGTACCTGGTAGTGGTGGTGGGTGGAGTCCTAGGTAGCACTGGTTCCCAAAATACAAGGAACTGCCTTTTCCTTCCCCCTCCTCCCTGTTTTCCTTCCTTCCCCTCCTTTTTTTCTATTCCTCCTTCTTCTTTTTTTTTTGGTGCTCAACCTTATGACTGTTATCTCATGAGTAAAAGAAAATTACTTAAACCTTGAGCTAGAGACTGAGGTTCACAAGTGGGTGGTGGAAGCCAAGAAAGATTCTTGATTCTATGAGATGTGAAGAGTGCATTATTGGCTGCACTGTGCAAGGTAGGACTCAAACTGCTTCCTCACATCAATGCTATAACATAGCTTTTCAGTTACATTTTGGTCATTCACTTGTAGAGCAGAACCTTGTTTTTTGTTTTGTCTTGTTTTGTTTTTAGGTAACGAACAGCTGACTGACTTGATGGTTGTTAAAGGTTGGGGTAGATTCTAAAGGAAGCCAGTAGACCTAGAATTGCTCTTGGAGTGATTCTGCCTTAATTGGAGAGCGAGATGGTTTACAAAGTCTTTCCCTTGATGCCCAATGCCTCAGAAATATCATAGACTGAAGTATTTTGAATGCTGGCTCCCCATTTTTAGGTGTGGGCAAGTCAATTGGCCTTTCTGAGACTCAGTTTCATGAGATATAAAAATAAAAATAATAGCTTCCTTAGAGTAGTGAGAGTTAAATGTCTCAAAAAATGCAAACATAGCATGTGCCCCATAAAGTTATACATTATCTATGTGTATCTTCTTAATTTTTATTTAATAAGAACATACTAATAGAATTATCAGTTGGAGATTCTTTATAGTTAAAAAATGATGAATTCTACTAGTTGTATTATTTTGGTGAGGGATGTTGATAATGGGAAAGGCTATATGTGTGTGGGGACAGACGGTATATGGGAACTCTCTGTACTTTCTGCTCAATTTTGCTGTGAATCTAAAACTGCTCTAAAAATAACTGACACTGCTATCAAAAAATAATAAATTATGAAGTAACTGCAATAGCAGCTGTAGAGATGTTTTGCATTATACAGTAAAATAGATATTTCTCAAGTAATGTAGAACACGATACTGTTGTGGAAAGAACCTGAAATTTAGTAACAGAATACCGCCTTCCAGCCTGAGTTTTACTGGTTGTATGATCTTGAACAGGTCCCTTAATTAGATTTTAGTTTCATTGTCAGTAAAATGAGGAATTTGATGTAAACTTAGTCTACCTCCTAGGTCTGATGTGAAGATCAAATGAGAGAATGTAGGAAGAAGCATTTTCTAACACTGTAATCTGCCATAGAAATGATATTGTTTCGTAAAGTATGGTTCTGATCCAAGAGTTAATCATAGGGGAATAGTCTGAATTCAAAATGAACCTCTTCCTCATTTCCTGTCAAACCAACGTTTTGGTTAGAGGCAGAGCAATACTATCACTGAAAGCAGTGGGGAGAACATAGGCAGGGATGAGTCTTTAAAAATAAGTAAAATGAATAAAACACATAGAAATTCCCTATTTTGGTCTTTTTCCATTTGATACCTAGCTCATACCTGGCAATGTATACTCTCCTCCTCCTGCTGGTGTATCCTTTGTGTAAATTTCTTTATTTGCATTTTGTAATCAAATTAAGAGTATAATTACTTGGAAAATAGAGAATGCTTGGTGCTCTGTACATTGACGAGGCAAACTTGGCTGCTGCAACCCCAGATCATACTTTTTTCTTCCTGTTCCTGTGTTGTCATTTCACTTTGATACTTTATGCTACCCCAAACGCTCTTTTTTGCTATATAACAGGCCCTTGAAAGTTAGCCTAGCATTTCAGTGACACTGGTTTGCTTAGTGGACATTTGGTCCTATCCCAAATGTCCATGGAGACATTTGGTCTATGCCGAAAGGTTCTTGATATTTGATCCTGTCCCAGAATGTCCACAGAGACATTTGGTTCACACTGAAAGGTCCTTGAAGTGTGAAAAGACAAACAGCTGAGCCATGAACAACTTATCACCCAGGATCTTAGTGGTCACCCTCAAATACATCTGTCAACTTCACAATGATACCAATAGAAGCAGATCTGTATCACTGAAACTGTTCATAAAAGGAATAGAAAGCCAATAATCAGGTTGATATATACTCAAGAACAATTGCTCATCAACTTCAGAGTAACCCTGCCAAACTTCAATACGAGAGAGAACAAGAATCAATGTCAAATCCAAGGTTCCTTGTGAATTACAAGAAAAATAACTCCCATACAATTTGAATGAGGTTCAATATTTGTATTCTGTAACGAATCATGGACCAGATGTCGCTGGGCACATTCTGGACAGGGCCAAATACCGTAATACACTGGCTTAATTACTAAAAGGACCCGGAGAAAGGGAGCCCAGTACAGTGTCTGGAGCCTGGGCTTTGAATCCCAGCTCTACCACAGCTTTGTGACATGCAAAGTCAAGTCATTGCCCTGAACCTTACCTTCCTCATGTGGAAAATGAGGTTAATACCCCTCTGCCTTTTAGGATGGTTTATAATGGTTATAAATAGCTTAGGACAGTATTTAACACAGGAAGGTAATTTATTTTTTTATTACTAGGAGGAAAAGCTTTCAAAGTTGAATCCAGTTCCACAGCCCACTAACTGTGGGCTGGTGGGCAAGTCACTTAACCTTTCTGAATATAAGTCTAATCAGATGTGACATGGGGATCACAGCAATACCCGGCTATGAGGGTTATTATGAAAATTAAAGATAATACAAGTGAAGTTTTGGAAAGTAGTGGGAACTCTCTTTGTAGTACTACTTGTTCAGTGGTTGAGTTTGCAGCCAGGAATATTTGGGTTTAAACACTAATTTTACCATTTAGTGCTTTTTAGCTTCATTTTCCCCTCAGTAAAATGAAGGATAACATCTTGCTTGAATAATTTTTGTGATGATTAGAGATAATGTATAGAAAACATCTGGCACTTCAGTAATTTGCAGTATTAAATCATTTGTGTGTCTGATTTGCTAATTGTGAGTCTTCATTTACTGGAAAACATCCAATAACTGACAGGAATGTTTAAACTTTAATTATTCTTTCTAGACCTGCAAGCATTACAGAGATGGAAAAAGTGAGTTCTTGACATTTAGCTTAAGGAAGAAATGAGGCTGGACAGCTGTCCTCTGCTCTGAAGGCACAGTAGGGAGGAAACAATCAGAGTCCTTCAGGCTCACATGTGACAATGGGCTCAGTTCTCACCCTTGTACCTAGGAGAGGTTTAAGAACCTGAGTCTCTCAACCTGCGAGGGAACTGAGCTGGGTTTCTACCTGAAGTATAAACTTTAAAAGAGAGGCTCTTAATTTTTCCCTTTTAGAATATAGTTTGGGACCTGCCACTAAAGCATTATATATTGAGCCAGAAAGCATGGCACTGTAGGTAGTTGGTCCAGGCAGCTCAAACCAGACATTTTTCTAAAATCGAAACCAGTGAAATTAAATGTAGTTATATCATTCGATTGATTTTCCAAATTGTTTCTCCCTCTTGTTGATCCAATTCAAACATATAATCGCCAGTTAATAGTGCAGAATGTTTTCTGACTTTCAGCTTTGTAGGCCAGCTTGCCTGTAGAAACTATAAGTGCATTGAGTGATCCTCATTTGAAGATGTTTGTACTCACAGGACAGGATGTTTTTGTTACTACAGTAGAAGACAATTCTCTTATCCCCAATTAAGCATTCTTATCAGTGAAATGATTGTAAAGTAATAATTAAAAAGTTACTCTGGAATTGAGATGGTCAGTTGAAGAACTTCAGTTTCAGGGCACGTGTTGCGACCTGAATCATTTGAAAATGTGGATATCTAACTGGGTCTCAGCTCAATCTACTGCACCCAAATAATGGTGTATTGGTTTCTGGGGCTGCTGTAACAATGTACCACAAAATGGGTGGCTTCAAACAATAGAAATTTATTGGCTCACAGTTCTGGAGGCCAGAAGTCTAAAATTGAAGTGCTGGCAGGATCCTGCTCTTTCTGAAGGTGATAGGGAAGGATTTATTCCAGGCCTCTCCCCTGGCTTCTGGTGGCCTCAGGCATTTCTTGGCTCATAGATCCATTATTCCTTCCTTCACATGGTGTTTTTTTCTGTGTGTCTTCACAACATCTTCCCTCTGTGTATGTCTGTTTCTGTGTCAAAATTTCCCCGTTTTTATGAGGACACCATTCACATTGGATTAGGGCCCACCCTAAATGACTTTGCTTTAACTTGATTATCCTTGAAAAATCTTATTTCGAAGAAAGGTTACATTCTGAGGTACTGGGGGTTAGGACTTCAACATATCTTCCTTGGGAGACACAATTCAACCCATAACAATGGGTTTGGGTTTCTTATCAAATAAAGCTTGTGAACTTTTCAGTATTTATCCTGTATCCAAGGAAGTCTCTGATAATCTCTCTTTTTCTTCATCAGATGCATCTCTTAAAGACATGAAACATTCACAAATTCCAGTGGCTATAGTTCTAAGTCTCAGAATGTCCTTGACATTTTGCATTTATTTTGTTTGTTTTATAATCTGTAGAGAGAAGTAACTGAACATATACACTGTGCCCATTATTTAAATGATATTGTCATGTTTTTAAAGGCATCAAATCATTGAAAAACAGAATTTATCGTAAGACAAAGAAATTAGAGTTTAGTTGTATGCCTGCATGACTTAAGATTTACAGAGTCCACAAGCAAAGGTGCTAATGCAATTTTTTTTGTTACCCAAGTGCATTAAAGTCCTTGGTCAACACAGCAGAGCTAACATAGAAAAGATTTCAGAGGAGGAGGTTTAAAATTGGAGATTGAAGGAAGGAAAAGTGGTATTTATATTGCTAGAGAGGTTAGGGAAAGTCAGTCTAGAAAGGGAAGCATAACACACATAAAACTTCAGAGAGTGGAATGGGCAAGTTCATAGAGTGGTGAATTGTGTGCCTACATTATAGGCAATGGGAATATCTCAGTGAACAAAACATAAAAATCAATGCTTTCATGGAGCTTACATTCTTGATGTATGTAGGGTGGGAGGAAACAGAAAATAGATAAGTAAATATTAGAAAGTGATCAGTACTTTAACGAAGAAAATGTATGATAGGGGAAAGAGGATTGAGAGCACAAGAGGGAGGGTGGTTGCACTTTTAAACAGGTGTTCAGTGCAGGCCTCACTAAGAAGGAACTTATGAGTGAAGACTTGAAGAAGGTGAGGGAACAGCATTTTAGAAAGAGGGAAGCACCAGTGCAAGGGACCTAAGAAAGGAATACCCGAGATGTTTAAGGAACAGCTGGGTGCCCAATGTGATTGGAGGAGATTGAACAAGGGTGAGAAGTAGGAAACAAGTCCATTATGAAGGCTTTTGGTTTTTATGTGAAAGAAATGGGAATGGGTAGTCACTGTAGAGCTGAATCAGAGAAATGAAATGACATGACTGATGTTTAAAGAGGATCTCCTTGGCTCTCTGGGAGGCAGGGTTAGAATAAGAGAGACCATTTAGGCCATTAGGGTAACCCAGGTAAGAAATAATGGAGCATGGATCAGGGTTGTAGCTATGAAAGTGATGAGAGAATGGACTGAATTCTGAATATACTGTTTTCTTGATGGCTTTCTTGTAGCCAACAGGATTTTCTGACAGATTGAATGTGGAGAGTAAGAGTCAAGTGTGACACTAAGACTTGTCTTGAGCAACTGGAAGGATGAAGTTGTCAGCAGTTGAGAACAGGAAGCCTTGTAGGGGCAATGTGTTGTGAGATGGGGTAGGGCAAAACTGGGAGTTCAATTTGGGACATAGAAGTTTGAGATGTCTACTAGAAATCCAAATGGAGATATTAAAAAGGCCGTCATATATATAAGTCTGGAGTTCAGCAGAGAGGTTTGAACTGAAAATATAAATTTGAGAGCTACTGGCATACGTAGATTGGATGAACTCTCCAAAGGTGTGAGTGATGATAGAAAAGAGAACCAAGGACTGAACTCTGGAAACTTCCAACACTAAGGGGAGAAACGAGAGAGACTGGGAAAGAGTAACAGTGGTGTAGAAAAATAGCAATAGGATTTGTTTGGCTATAGAAGAGGATTAATAATCTGTTGAGGCAGGATAAGAGATACATTGGTAAAAGGTCTTGAAGACAAAGCGTAGAATCTATACTTCTTAGATGCTGAAACTGAGGCATAAGTTGACATAAGAAAAATGACTTCATGATAAATTTCTCCTTCTAATTCCAGTTCATTGATTCAGTCAGAATCTTTGTGGTTGAGAAAAATTCTCTAACGTTCAAGTTTAGAGATAATGCACCTCACTCTATGATAGAATTTGGTATGACAGGCTGTTTCATTCTGAGTTGTTTAGAATAACAAATTCTTCATCTATGTGTGTGTGTGTGTATATGTATGTGTGTGTCTGATCAATGGCATTTTAGAGATGCTTCCACAGAGCCACCAAAGCTAATAGGTCAGCATTATTTTCTTACAACTTACTTTTATGCACTAGCTTTATAAAGGGAAGGATTCAGGCTCACAAGCCAGACTTAAAGATTTTCAGAATCCTGGTTCTGGCTTCGTGTTCTTTAGTGTTTTTTCTTGAGGTAATTTGTCTTGCTTGTTGACCTTTGACTTGGGAGTTTGAGTTTTCTTTTTACAGTATGTAATTAAAGAACAGTAGATTCCAAAGGAGACTGAAATAATATCTTTGGAAATTCAAGCGTGATGTAAGAATACACCGAGAGGAAGATGTGGAAATTCAACAACATCCCATAAGAGAGACGAAGAATCAGAGGCGGTAATTTGGCACCTCCTATGACACACAGATCCCAGGTGTATCATCCCTAACTTAGAAAAAGACAAGATGGTGCAGAATTTTCACTGATTCTCCTTTGTGGCTATTGGGTAATTGCCAACTATATTGGTACTTTGAAGAAATAACCAAGTGTTGGCATTTAATTGCCTTTGAAAGTTGCTTTAAGACATTTTTGGTCCCGTTTTCTTTGTTGCCTTGTTGATCTAAACTCTCAAACTCTTTCAGAACTACAGCAGAAAATTTAGTTTTAACCTCAAGAGTCAATGTTTTGTCTTGTGTCTCCTCTAATATAATACAGATGTTAGGATGGCTATATTTTACTTGAACACTTATTGAATTTCTGCCTTACTCTTTTCTCTTTTTAATGGGAAACAGTCTAATTCTAGTCCTCATTAAACTCAGAGAATCCAAGTTATAATCTTGAGAATGTACATAGAGAAAAGATATATTTAGGCTATTTACTTAGATTACAAGCCCTTACACTATTTCACTACTTGAGGTAAAAACCTTTCATCTAAGAAAAGGATACTGAAAAACTAAAAAAAAAAACCAGAAACAAAAACAAAAGCAAAAACAAAAAACCCTTCCAAAATATTAAAGATTAAAAAAGTATTAGTTTAAGAACTGAAAGTGGCCCTCTGAAATGCTGTTCTTTGACTAGAATATGTGCCTATTACCTGGCAGTTGCATTATGGGTGAGATGTCACTTTTTAACATTCTGCATTCTAAGTTTACAATGCCTATATTTTCTGACTAGAAAGCTAGTTCTAAATTGTGCTATTACATAGACTTGCACAAACAATCTGAATATTTCAGCAACTTTGAGATTGCTGTTTCAGCTTTAGGCTGCAATATAGTAAGCTGGCCAGGGAAGGACTCAACTTGTCCAGTGACTCTGTGATATAAACAATGAAACCTGGGTTCTTTGGCCAAAATTCAGCATTTACCTATCAGTACTGAACCAACAATCTGAAAATTTTTCAAGTCGGCGGCAAATTTATTTGAGTTAAAAAACGCTACATAATGTGGATGTAGAATGTGAGCTTATTCATGTGGTTTAGGTACCACTGGCCTAGTGACCTGATCTGCTTCAACTAGTCTAAACATATATGTCATAATTATGTTTGTATCCTCTTCTGATTTACTTGATTATAGACTTTCTTGTTGACTTGTGTTACAGAGGAAAATAAACATGCATCCAGGTCCTCAGATGAATCACTGATTTGTTTACTCTTATAGTTACAACTAATCATGAAATAGAGTTGTCCAATGATGGAATGGTGACCTCTCCTGGGATGCAGTGAGTTCTCAGTCAGTGTAGCCAGGTGTGACAGATAACTGTGGCATGCAGCCAGGTGACTACATGGTTGGGATCTTATAAGGAGACTTGTGCACTCAATGAGCAGTTGGAATAATGACTTCCATAGCCCCTTCTCACTCCTAGATGCTTTGATCTGTGCATTTGATTCACTGCTTTCAGACTGACAGTGTCTGGAGAGCTTGGTTATTAAGTGAGCAGCTTAGAGTCATGTTCACATCTGGTCCATTGTGTGCCAGTGAACCTGCTAATAATTACATGTGTACACTTGGCCATAGTGTGTGGAATCAGCATTCTGTGGGAGGAACATTTAAAATCATTTATTGTTTTGACACTGACATTTTCTTTGAAATTTAAATTTCTATCATGTATTAATTAGGAATGCTGGGCATCTGGTTTAAAAAAACTCAAACAATCTGTGCTAGCTGGTACTTCTAAAGTAATATATATAAAAGCCCATAATAACACCACCAATTATTATGTTAGAGATATGACTACTGTGGCAGGCAGCAATTTAGTGTATGTGGTCAAAAACTATATTATTTTCTAAGATAGTAAAGTATTTATTGTTATCACTGTGGTACACCTAATCATTGTGGAATTATGACAAACTTTCATTTATAATTGTCTGTTCCCACCTCCCCATCCTGCTATGTGGTTCTTGCTTATTGAAGACTTTGCTTAACATTTATAAGTAAGTTTAAACCTAAAAAGGTAAAACAGAAGGCCCAAAAAGAAAGAGTAAGGAGCTGTTGGCTACGATTGGCTTGAGTTCGAAACTCAGCTGTGAAACTAATGGTGTCACAGTTTCCCATTTTTCTTTAGATTCTTTGGAAAAAGACCCTGGGCTTCACAAAATTCTGTTTGATGCAGGTCCAGTGTCCAGAGAGAGGCATCTTTCGTAAGAGGTACCATTGTTCCCAGCTGGGCTTGAGACATTAGTGGGACCAGGAGCAGAGGAGAAGATGAAGGGCAACATTTGCACTTCTCACATCATTTTCTCATCTTGTTGGCTTGTACCTTGTTCAGTGGTTGGTAGGAGATCAAAGGTGGAAGGCAAAGCACAGTGAGGCAGAGAATACTCAACAGTGAGGATCTTGATGCTCTTGAAAGATAGTATTTATCTCAAATACTGCTGTATGGTCAAGATGAAAGCATATTAGACTTCCGAGAATTATTGTGATGACTAGAAAGTCTTCTAATAGGTATTTGCATGTTTTTCTTTATAGGGAATAGCTAAAGAAAATCCTACAGATTTTATGAAGCTTGCCTCCCCTGGGTGTCTCCTGCCTTGTTTTAGGCAGCCTTACTCCATGTGCCGTGTTGAGCAGGCAGCTCAGACTGTTTATATTCACATCTTTGTTGCCTTCTCCAGTGTGCCTGGAGGATCTCAAGGCATCACTAGTGCTGTTCAAAGGCTCTTCCGGAGAAGCCCTGGGCGACTGCGGCCTCCAGGCGGGGTGCGGGGGCTGGGCAGGTGAGTCCCACAGGTTTCTGGGAAGGGTGACCTGGCCAGCCGCTGATATTTTTTGTTTGCTCTAGATCGGATGGTGGCAGCGGGAAAAACAGTAAGCGGGGAGCAAAGGCGCGGCGCCTATGCCCTTCCCAAATAGGGTTAGAATAAAATAGGCCGTCACCTAACCCAGACCCATCCTCCGCAACCGCAAAGGCTCTTCCAACGTGGAGGTGTAAATCCCTGAACCAAGCTTGCTTTGATAAATCCAGCCAGTATATACAATGCACATTTAGTGACTATCTAGCTTTTGAAAAGAGAGCTTCAGGCCTTCATGTGCTGGGTCTAGCAAGTTATTTCAGGGTGTCCTTCCCATATTTGTTGATCCTATATAAAGACTTGAAGTTTATATGCATTTGTGTAGAAGATTCTTAAAACTAAAGCTCCTGGATGCAAAGAACTTGAATTTAAATCAGATGACTTATGTATGTTTTGACATTTGTACCTGCTAACAATTACAAATTGTTGTGTGAGTTTACTTATGGATGATCTAGTGAAGTATACTCTGAATATGGTGACATTAATGTTCTAATTTATAATTTATCACAGTATGACTGACATTTTAATTAGCTTGGTTAATACGGGGGATAATAAGCCTTGCAGTTCAACAGCAGCAGCAGAAAGACTCCCATATATATAATTGTTTTTGTCAGGTTCATCGAATTATTGAAGCGCTTTCCTTCTTTTTGGGAAGGTGTGAACTTGGGTGACAAGGGAGGAAGCTCAGTGCTCTTGGAGAACACCCTGTAGTTAGAACTGATCCATGTCCAAACCACTCCACTTGACAGGCAAATGGCTCAGATTGCAACAAACTGGGGTTCCTGGAGCTGGAGATAAGTTCAGGGGAAGGGCAGGGCTGGCCTGGCCCTTGGGCTGCAGAGCACAGAGATTGAATGACAGCATCCAGGCAAAAGCTTGAGTGTATGCCAAACTAGATGAAAGAGCGAGCCAGATCAGAGAGAGAGAAACTGGACATGAGGCTATGGCAAGGTATCTGAAAACACTAGACCAGCGAAGTGAGAATACAAGGGTAGGCCGGAGGTGGAACGCTATAGGAGCCTGGGCAGAGTTGGACAGCCTAGCTAATTGGGGAGCTATATGTAACCAGCTCATTTATGTTGCAATAAAAGTTTCTTAAGGAAAATGCATGTGCAAAGATCAAATCACTGAATACCATAACCTGAATCATTAGGGTCCCTGGACTTTCAGATCTGACTGTCTTGGTTTAGGAGAATGAGCTCCAGAAATTAATAGGTTATCCCAAGGGAAGCTGGTGTTATCTGATTAAGTCCTAGTCTACATTGCCTCACCAGTCAAATACATAGCAAACCCTATAGCGGGTCTCAGGAATTGTCATGGTTAAAGGAAAATGCTGGAAAAGTGGTAGGAAACTTTGGTCCTTTACAATTGGTTTGAAGATTCACAGTCCTGCAGCTAAAGATGTATTAATTCCACACTCTGTTATCTGCTTGTACTATTTGGCCTACAATATGATGCATTTAATGCATGTCTACTCTTTTGATGTGGTCCTTTAAATATTAGAAGGGGACAGGGGCATCTTAGTGGACTAAGTCATTAGATGGTCTCGGTTTCCAGTTTCCTTTCGTTAAATGGTGGTCTGCTCATTTTAATACAAAGAAGCTATTGAAATGGAGGAATATTTTCATGTTCTCATATCAGAGCCAAATGAGCAAAACACTAAAGAATAGTAGTTGAAATTGTTTCCAAATCAGAAAGTCACATTTCTCTATAATTTTCTCATTCTGGTTCCTATTTATATTTTCTGTGCAGGCTAAGTTGCGAGTTGTCATAGTAATTCTTTTCTATATAGAAACTCTGATACTTGGATTTTTTTTGTACCTCATAGCAAGTCAAGACCTAGTCAAATCTAAATATCTCCTTTAAAATATCTGACCAGAATAGGTCTTTTAACCTTCACTTCATTATTCTAATGCTTTTTGACCTCTGAATTATACGCTTTCTTAGGATTCTGTTTTGATGCACCAGGAAATTGTCCCATGAGTGGGGTTGTGAAGATAATGAAACTGAGTCCTGGTATTCACCATTCTCCTGTTGCTTTTAGCATCATCAGTGGCTTGGAAGCGAGTGGGTATTTCCACCATGGTGGTACACAGGTGGTCCTGTCTTAAATACCAAAAGTCTTTGCTGGATTTTTTCCTTTTTCTTTCTCCCATCCTTTTTCTTTCTTCTTTTAGATTTTTGTCCATGTAGTTTTCATGTACTGTTTTGAGCCCACTATGCTACTGTAAATTTTCATTTGAAGCTGACAATCACCTGATTCTTGTCAACTTCATCGGCTTCTCAGAATTTACCATTTGTGTCTTTTCTGTGGCTTTGCTATTGTTGACCAGTCAGTTCTCCTTGAAGCTGTTCCCTCTGGTTTTCTTTCACTTTTTTGACCTTCCATCTTCCCACCCACCCACGCCTATGTCATGCCAAGATACCATTCAGGGCCCCGCACTGTTCTGGTCTCTGACTGGACCTTCCCAGCTTCTCCTAGACTCTTCTTTAACTTCTACTCCGAAATGCAGCCCCTTGCCCCAGGTTCTGCCTTGAAAAGCTCTGTGTTTCACATTTCACTTCTTTGGTGGGATTATTCACCCTTGGGATGCCACCTGTCACTAGAGAGGGCTAATCCTCAAGTCCTTATCATCGGTTCTGTTTACCTCCACTGCAGTTTGTCTCTGAATAGAGATCGAGACAGTGCAGACGTCTTCTTTTCAGGACCTGCCACCTAGCACTGGGTTCAGCACTTACTCTCCCAGTTCCAACCTGGCTATTCTGAACTGACAGAGGCACTACTCTTCCCAGTTGCCTAGCCTAAAAACCTTTGACTCTTCGACTCTGACTTCCTTTTCATTTTCTACATCTAGTTTCACATGAAATGTGACTAAAATCACGTTCTCTTTGCACCATGCCTGCACAAAGTAACAGGATAAGATTTGTCCTTCACTGTCATCGACATTGCTCCAGTCATCTGTTGCTGTGTAACAAGCCACCTTACACTTAATGACTTAAAGCAGTTTATTACTATTCCTGTGGTTCTATGGCTAGCTGGGCATTTCTTACTTGGGATCTCTCCTGTGGTCACTGTCAGATGCACAGATGCTCAGAGGCATCTGAAGGGTCAAGGGGACTGGGTGTCCAGGACAGCTTCTTCACACACATAACTGCCAGGTGACGCTGTTGTCACCTGGGAGCTGAGATGGTCTTGGGATTGGACTGCCTTGAAAGGCTCTTCTGCAAATACGTGCAACTTATTCTCTCTTAAGAGCCTCACCTCATGAGAATGTCTTCGGTTGCAAGGAAGCAATTCATTTAAGTTAGCCGACTTATTTTAAGATTACACATATATGCGACATCAATAAAACTGATCAATTAGATATCAGAAAAAAAAAAAAACTGGTGGGTGGTTCTGGATTCAAGGAAGCAGCAGACATTTGTGGATCTTAGCTAAAATGTTCCCTGCTTCTTTCCTGAATGCTCACTTCTCTTTTTGCTCCTTCCATCGTCTGTTTCAGAGCAACCACTTATGTACCACATCAGCTCACCATGGTCCTTCCTCACAGCTCTAGATTTATTACCCTTGGGATAGATGTCCACTCTGGACTCAGCTGTAGCAGGAAGGGGCCAGGATTCTGCGGTAGGACACAAGGTTTCTCCTTCTGCAGGGGTGGTGTTAGCAGATAAAACATTATTAAAACGTCTATATCACCTCCCTCACAGGACTATCGAAGCCAAAACTAATACAATGAGCTACCATTTATTAAATATCTACTATGTGCAAGGTACTATACAGATATTATTTATTCAACGTTGCAAGGAAGGTTTAATCTACATATTCAGATGAGGAAACAGAGGCTAAGAAATGATGTGTAATTTGCTCATAATCCCACTTCTACAAGTCGGGAGCTTGGGATTTGACTTCTGGGCAGAGC
>NW_011888784.1:14915656-14935334 GCF_000151845.1 Pteropus vampyrus
AAAACACACCCATGTTGGGTTTGGAGGCATTTTTACACTTAAATTCGCCACTTCCTTTTTCCTTTGTTGAATTTAGTATAGTCACGTAAGAAAATAGGGGAGGCATTTCATAGCAGCCTGGAAACCAGAATATCATGAGGAATTATGCTAGATTATGTCAATTATTCTCATCTGGTAGGTTGTTAAGGAGTAAATGAGGGTATTTCATAATGTTATGTAACGAGTATATAGCTGTGATTGTCCAAGGTACCATTTTTAAGGTGTATGGAAAGTGGCTATTATGAATGTTTTCAAATCAAAGATGTTCGGGGCTTCTTTTAAGTATTCAGTGGTGAACACAACTCTGTGTTCTAACTAGGGATTAGTTATACTATAAATACAGTATTTGCTTAGGAAAAATGGTAGAGATACAACCATATCTGTCAGTTTCCAACATTATATATTCTCAGAAGAGGAAAAGTATTACATTCAAGCCCTTTTTGATCTACTATAGGTATGACAAACACGACCATTCACTCTGTGCCTATTAAATCTTTAAAAGGGATGTTTTCCATCCCTAAGTAAATGGTACCGAATTTTAAAAAAGGAGAATTAGATAAGCTATGACTAGTCAGCATCTTGTGATATTAAATTCAAAGAAAAAAATGAAAATGATCTGTGGTGAAATTCACACTTTCCTTCTCTGCTCTACACCCCTCCACCTCTTTTAAGCTCAGGTGACTGGACAGTGTTGGTGTCTATAGGACAGGAAGGTCCCTGAACCTATTTTTAGGACAGCTTAGCCTATAAGAGACTAACATTTAAAGTGATTTTCTGTGATCCTTCTCTGAAGAAACTTTCAAGCTGGTTTAAAAAAAAATTATAATTTAAAAAAATTAGAGAGAATGTCCTAGCAGTAAGCTGTGAATTTGGATCAAAGTTCTGGAGACATTTATGAGAACTTTTCATTACTTATGACTTCTAAGGGTTAGAAATTAAGATGTGAAAACAGCCAGATTTGACCAAAATATTTTTGTGAATAAGAGAAATATAACTTAAAACAATTTAGAAAAAGTTATACAGATAATCGTCAAGATCTAAAGAAATATCATAGTGTATTAAAATAGTGTAAAAAAATATGAGAGATGTTTGCTGCACAGAAGGAAATGTGTACTTAACTTTTTTATTCTTTGATAAAAGAACACATTTAGGTACTGGGCTAGCTCCTACTGAATATCATAAATTCAAAGGTATGTTATTTAATATGTTATAATCCTTTAAAAATAATTTATACCCAGTCTTGACAAAATAGTTATAAAATACCACAAGAAGCCTGTTTAAGAAATTGGCAGCTAAAAAGGCTCAACATTTTCTGTCAGTGGAAAGAGAAAAAGTCATTCAACAAGTTAGTTTTAGCTGAGCCTTCCCTGTTACAATCCTAAACCCAACACAGGAGGAGGCAAGGCTTTAGCAAGTACACCTTCTACATAAACCTTACGCACACCAGGCATGGGGTCCAGGTCAGAGCTTGGGAGAGGGGGTCTGCCCTGGGGCAGTCTTGTGATCCCATGTCCTGGTGTTATTGAGGATTCTCTAGGGCTCAATGGATTTTAAGCTTTGCCATCCATTAGGCAATAAAGTCAGAGCTTTTCCAATGAATGGAGAATGTCTGAGCTGCCAGTTCAGCAAAACAGGAGTTTTCAGACATCTTGGAAGATGCTCTGCTCTCACACTTGCACTGTTTGGCAATACCGTGTTAGTGCTGAGAAGCTGAGTCAGTGAATGTTTACCTAGTGATAGCGGCCGTAACGATCACAGTAGCTGTGTTCTAGCAGTTAAGAAAAAGAATAAGAAAGGTCAGAAATGAAGTCGTGTTTCAGTTTTAGAGAAGTGTCATTTTATAATCCAAATTTAGTGGAATTACATCCTCCTCCCATTCCCAAGTTATGGGCCTACGCATAATACCAGTAGGAACACATTAAGTTTTTAGAGATGATCTCAGATTTAATAAAATGAAGCAAACATGGTATTTTACCACTTTTGAACCATTAGCGATGTGTTTACTAGAGTCTGCCAATGAGCCTTTTAAGTGAAATGAATCGTATGTATTCTTGAGCACACACAAATTTCTAAGTGGAAGATCCAGTGTTCAAAACCCCAGGCTTGGTGAATTAAATGCAAACGTGTGCTTTGGGCATGAGATTTCACAGGCAGGTAATGGCTCACAGAATCTGTCACAAGCGCACCCTGTGGAGAGACGAGTGTAGGTGGAGAAGAGTGGTTGTCTTGTTATTTTCCCACTTCTCTTAAAAGAAGAGGGCCTAAGGCAAGTGAATGGAGAAAAGGTGCCAAAGGATAGTACAGAAACAACACTGGCCTCTAGGTGGAGCCTGAAAGCAGTTTAGGGAAGGCCGACATCCTTTGGGGTGAAAGGGGTATTGGCTGAATCTCTGTAACCTGCAGGCCCCTGGGGAGTCTTCAACAGACTGTTGTCACTGGTTCTACAGTCTCTATAGGTGGCCCACTGTGCCAGTTCTAAAGCATTTCTTTTTTTCACCTATTCTTCTGCCTTGAAAAAACTTTCAAGCTAGTAAAATATAATGTTCCATTGGTAAGAGATCTCATTTTATGCATGTAATCTATCAGACTGGAAAAGTGTCCTCGTAGTAAGCTGTGAACGTGGATCAGATTAAAATTCTGAATACATTTATGAGAACTTTTGTTTAAATTCTGTATTCCGTTCATGTCTGTAAATCCTTCCTAAATTATTTAAAGTCAATAAACCAGAGGAGAGAAACACACTTAATCGAAGAGCTTTTGCTAATCATAGGTCGTTTTGCCACAAAGCTTTACTTCAAAACATTTGTCTGCTTCTCCCACAGTTTCCTATTTGCCCAGTCCTGTCTCATGCAGATGGAGCAGGCTGGACCCGCGGGAGCTTGGCTTTGCTTTGCTTGCAAGTAGAATGTTTCCAAAGGGAATGGTTTATCTTAATTTTTGGTAAATTTTTTAAAAAAGGTATCACAGCTGCTACATTTGATATCAAACACTAATCTGTAAGTCCTATTAAAACATTTGCCATTAAAAAAAAACCCACCAAAACTGCCCCCCCCCCAGTGTAAATCAAAATATGGGTAGGTGTGTGAATCTGCATGAGTAGCCTACTCATCTATATTTGCTCACTCAAAAGGAAACCTTTAGCATAAAAATTTAAGAATCTATAGATCCAAGCCAATTTTAACATATACTTTTTTTTTATTAAATATGTAAAAAGATAACCGCAAGTCAAGTTATTCACATATTCAGAGACAAAAAGCTATTCTACCATGCGACAATAGGTGGGTAATGTAAAATGAATGTGATACATCTGGATAAGACCTTTTCATCTATTATGTCATTACTTATCTATATTTATAATTAACAATACATGTTTACATTCCTTTCAGTTTACATTTAATATATAACAAAAGCTTTATGGTGTACTATTTAGTAAAAGTAATTTGAATGCATATTAAACCTTAACGGAATAATGGAAATACTCACCAGGGAAGGGAGGAGTTCTTGGTTTCCTTCTGGAGTTTACTTCTCTCGGGTCAACAGGGTGTCTGTCTTTTCTTTTTCTGCTTTTCTGCTTAGAAGACAGGCTCTCTTTGCCCCCTGCTTCGATCACTTCCTATCTGACACGAGCAGTGGAAGTGCTACAACCAGCCACAGTGGGTGTGACGGGAGACTAAGAATGAAGTCCGGCTTCTGAGAGGGAGGAGCAGGGCATACACCAAGGGATAACTTCTTGGCCCAGCATGATGATGCGGGGAGGGCATTGGGGAAAGCGTGCTCCGGATGCCGAGATGAGGGGATGATGGCGCACAGCCGTCAGGGAGGAAGGAGCGGGCCTGGCAAATGAGAGGCGGTCTGCACAGAAGGGGTGCAGCCAAAGAGGACTGAGAAACTTAGCTGTTCAAGATTCCCCAAGGTATCAGTGCTGTCACATGTGATGCAGCAATGGAAGATGTTTCAGATGGGGACAGAAAGAGGAATTTATAGGTCTCTGAATAAATGGATTGCCCCAAGACTCTGGGAAGGAGAACGAAGTATGATGACTGGGGAAAGTTATCTTTGCAAGCTATCTGGCCAGTATGTTTATAGCTGAGAAGGTGGAGGATTTGGGAAGAAATGGAGTGGCTGAGTGGATGTCATTGGTAAGGCTTATGCAAATGGCACAGAAATCATGTGCAACCGGCAGTGGATATTACTGAGCTGTCCAGTGCAGGCAGGCAAAAAGCTGTGTAAGAACCGCTGAAGTATAATCTGTATGTATTTATTGTGCCTCTTTATAGAAACTTTTAAAAAGGTAACTCTGAGTGCAACAGCCTGGGGTGGGGGGGAACACCGTTAAGCAGGATGCTGCATATAGCACAACCACTACCTGTAACCAGGTGTGGGAGGATGTCACTGCTGAGAGCCAGGCTTTTCAGCCGGAGAGAAATGAGCTGCCACTGTAGTGCAGAGCAAGCAGGAGAGAGAAGAAAGGGAAACCAAACACCACGGAACATCTGTCCAATTCTGCACAGCATGTTGTAATAACCTCAAAAATACAAGCAATCTTTTTCACATATAACTCAATAAATACCACTTTGCTGCAAAAGATTTATTTTGAGAAGACTTCTTTTGCTGGAAAGCTTCAATGCTAGAATTTAGTATTTTACCAATAAAGAAATGTCAAAGCTTTATGATACATAATTCAGAAATTTATTTTAAGCTTTTCAGTTAAGAGGAAAAGTGGGGTGGGCACATTGTTTTGTTGCACCTGCTAAGTCCAATAACAAGCGAAGGTAAAGGTAGAGACCAAATGAAACGAATGATCCAGGAAGGAATACCATCTGTCAAAGAAAAACAAAATAGAGGCAAAGATTTGGAAAGAGACTAAGAAAATGTGCAAATATTAGTTAAAAAATAAGGAATGCTTTTAATCGTTTCCTCAATTTGTGAATTGCCACGGTATAGCAAAGGTCAATGACAAAGAGGGCTGCAGTATTAAAGAGGGGAAATTCCTTATTTCAGAAGGTACCGGGAGTCATAGATTATTGCGTGCTGTCATTCCAGTGTCAACACTAGACTTCAGAACCATGATTCTCCCTTGGAACTATTCTCCTCCTGAGCAGGCCTGCACCTCTAGCAAGCGTGCAGCATGCTGCAGAGCCCTGACGCTCAGGCTGCACACCCTGAAGTCATTCTTGCGTTGGAGTCCCCTAGTGTGGATGACAGGATTAGTGCTGAAACCCACATAAAGAGGCAGGAGGACCTGTACCTATGCAGACCCCCTCTGGACTGCAGATAACGGATGACAGCTTCTTGGGGAGAGTGGCTGCCCACCAAAGAGGACCCTGAGAGAGAAAACAGCATGAGAACCTGGGTGGGGGAGGGGGACAAGCGGTTAGAGGGCCAAGTTGAGATGGTGTTTTCCTTGAGTGAATGTCTTTAGAAACTAACAACACACTGTGTGGCTGTCTAACGTGCTGCTTGCTGTATGAACACTGCTGGGCCCTGCAGTCCTAGTTTTGATTCCATTTTTTTTTTTCCCTTTAGTGTTGAGAGTTGAGGGAGAAACTGACTGTTTTTCCCTATGAAACAAGTCACTGTCATTATGGCTTTCATATCAAGTATCTCTTTCCCTTTGTTCCAATTTATTATTTGACCAAATTTATGTTCAGAGGTTAGACTTGCAAACATCAAAGCACCACAAATGTGTGTGACATCTAGTGACACTGGGTTGAGAAATGCCAATATAAATACCATATATCAAATTACCATTGTTTCACACCAGGATCAAAAGAGGGTGTTGGTGGTGGTAGTGGGGTGGGGAGAGTTGTTCTGGAAAGAAATGAAAAGAGCAGAACCAATTTCACGCAGCCAAGTGGTGAAGTTGAAGGTATGGGACCCCATGATCTCTCAGGGAGGCCGCCAAATGACTGGCTGCTAACGTGTCTTGGCAAAGGAAATGGGAACTGAGCGCAGTGGCTGGCGTATGCGACAGTGCGTTGATGTTACCGGCAGACTGGGAACAACTGGTTTCTGTTGAGCTTGAGGCCACACGTGTTCCAATTTTCCAGAAGAAAAGTTCCCACGCAAAATGGAAGCGTCGAGAGCTGCCAAGACGGTTCAGTACTCTTCCTGCTGCTGCGGCTGCTGTTCGTGGACTTGCTCCTCCGCCTCCGGCTCTTCTGGGTGGCCCTCCTGTGGGGCGGGGGGAGAAGATTTAGCTGGAACAATTTACTGTGTCAGCGACCCTGCAGTGTCCCCATCCCCATCCCCACTGCTCAGCACAGCGTCTCCAGGCTGTGACGAATACCAGCTTAGAAACAACGCGCCATGCAAGTACCGCCCTATTGTCAGGAGCCAATGGACACACACGCGGATGCCTCTACTGCTTTGCTCCACCAAAGAACAGATCACCCTAGAGCAGTCATCGGGCTTTACCAAACTTTTCCTTTTGTTTTGGAAGGAAATCTTCACAGAACCTATTTCATTTTTTCCTACTGTGAAACAGTAAACCAAACACGATGACTGAAGAACATCATGAGTGAATCTGCTGTGACACAGCACAGAGCCCCAGGCCACTTCAGTGTGTCAGATGGTTACCCTGACACTAACAGCCCATGATGCGGATCTGCTTCCTGTTTCCTGTTCTGCTGTCATTCTTCTCACCGGGTAGCATGTCTGCCTGAAGCAGACCCCCTTGTTATAATCTATTACTCATCTGGTACAGGTTTCCATGCTGGAGGAGCAACTTGTTAGAGTGGTAAGGTATGGAGAGGATAATAACCAAGTGTTTGAGGAACGGACCTGCTAAACCTATTACTCAGTCTAAATGACTGATGATGCTTTAAAGTATTACTTCTGTTGGGGTGTCTGCATTCATTACCCAGACATTGAAAGAATGGCTCTCTGGGTCCAGACTGCAGCCAGCTGGGGGTATGTGTATGGGGTGGTGGTGATAAGAATGGCAGAAGAGAAGCTGAGTGCAGTGATCTAGGCAGACTCCCTTGAAATCACACTCAGGAGGCAAGAGCTCATGCCTAAGTCTGGTCCTGCCTGTCATTAGCCAGGAATTCAGTGGCCCGTGTCGACCTTTAATTTGGAGTTCACCTGATAGTATTCCTACACAAGAACTCTCTCTAGGATAAGCTCTAGCTCAAAGTTAGACTAAGGCTCTTCCTCTCATTGGAAGTGCAGGGCTGGGAATATTTAATCCTGCATGCTGCCTTTCTCCCAGTTAACGGGCACCATCACGGACAAATACCAGCACCGTTCGCTCAGGCTCACAGTGCTGCGTAGATCTCATCGGATTTAGCCTCAAACACGCTTGTGGAGAGAATAACCATAATTTATCCAGTGCTTGAAAGACTACAAAGCACTGTCTACATACTAAACGTTACGTCCATTCCACTTTGGGTGGCGCAGACACATTACAAACCATTTTTTGTGAGGCCATCACTGTCTCTAAGATCCGATCAGGAAGATTCTTAGGGCTTCAAAATCTATAGTTTCACCCAATGATAACCAAGAAAGAAGCTTAAAAACTAAGGAAAATGAAAAAGTAGTGGAGTGTCCCCAAACCCCAGACAGGTTCTTATATTTCAGGAAATTTTCATAGCCAGGATTTTAATCTTATACGGAATAAACATTTGCCTGGTATTCGGCTGGAATAAGACAAAGTAAACTTACTAGTGGCTTGTTACATCCTGTGGAAATACTAACATCCATACAACTCAACCACAGAGCCCTCAGAGCATCCGCAGGCTGACTGGACAAACAGTCACAAACACTTCTCCCAGCTTCAACCTGGCACGAGAAGCTCGAAGCCCCAGTCCGTCCTCTCTCGCCTTCCACAGCAGGGCCCTGAGGAAGGTAAAGCCCCATCAGGCTGCCATTCCTGCTGCCAGCTGCTGGGGCCTTTCCCTCCCTGCATGGGTAGGCTGGGAGTGACCTGCCTTGGTCTCTGCCATTTATCCATCCCAGCCCCTCCTTGCTTCTCTTGTTCCTCCACTGCTCCTCACATCTGCTTTCCATCACTGGATGGAGCCACACTCTGGGTCTCCTGCACATTCACTCATGAATAGCAACCCTGCTGGGCAGGTCCTCCCCACAGAGGAGGCTTTCTAGAAGTACTTTTTCAACAAAGGGTTGTCCTACAGTGATGGTCTGTACTGGCAAAGGGTAACCAAGACAACCAGCTATGAAATAAAAACAGTTGTGGGGCTTACGGGTATGAAGAAAGCATCTAGGTCAATTTCTCCTTTAACCATACTCTGATCTTTCACGAAGAGAAAAAATCCTTACATAGTTACTGTTCATTTGCTCAGACAGCTGAAAATCACTTGAGATTTGGCTGCATAAGCCTATTTTTCTCAACGTCCCCCTGCATTCCCCCACCCCACATCCACCCATCTCTTCCCAGATGAACTTATGGATGCATGTCCCACAGGCATGGGTCAGTGGACCAGATGACAGTGCTATCTATTCCTCAGGGAATCTTAAATGCTCTGGCTGAGTTGTAATTCTCACCGAGGTCCCAAGGCAGTATCCTAAGTCACGTGGAGGATGGCACTGTGACCACGAGTGTCCAGGGCCCGTCACACTTACGTGCTCGTCTGAAGCATAGAGGACTTCCATTAGTCGCTGCACGAGGTTGTCATTTTCCTGCCCGTGTTCTTGGCAGAGTAGCTCAATTTCTCTCAACTTCCCAAAGTAGAAATCCCTTTCCTTTTCCACACCTTCAAGGGCAAGTTTTAATGAATGTACCTGCAAGGGGGTGAGGGTAGAGAAGAAAAAGCCCCAAATACAGTGTAAGAAATAAGCGACGAACTCTGCCTGTGTAGAAAGACCCAAAACATGAAAAGCCAGACATACGAACATAACCGATGTGCAAGTCTGAGGGAGAAACAAGGGGGCTGCTGTTTGCAGCTTGAGCTTGGGCCAAAATGTCCAGCCTCAACAGCACACTGTCATTCCCCTCAGTTGGCTCGGTGTTTATTAGCCAGGGTGAGAGGGACTGTTCTGTTTGATACGGTTCTCTCCAGGCTCTAAGCTTTCCTCTCCCGCTAACTCGGGCCAGAGCACATCTTACTCCTCACTTGTCCATCCTCTGCAGGGAGGGGAGATGAGAGAACAGGAGGAGGGGGAAGAGAGAAAGGAGAGAGGCTGTCGCTGTGATCACTTTCGATGTATTCTGAGGACCCTTCTGGCTTCACATCACTTGCATTAACGGTCACCCTTAGTTCTGGACCCTTCATAAACATTCCTGGCTACACAAGGAAAACGGGATGAGACTAAGAACCTGGCTGAATCTGTCTTAATTTCTCTAGGTCTGGCTTTGCGGAAGATTTTCACTGGAAAGGTGGGAAGAGAAGGGAGCTCCATCCCCTAACAACACAGCCCTTATTCCCTTTCTTCTTCCCCTTGATGCTGGTTCAAGGACCTTCCAGGGTTGTGCAGCCTCTCACAGTGGCTACAGAGATAGTGCCAGTGAAGGGAAGGAGGCAACGGTGAGGCAGAGCCCCAGAGAGCTGTCACCCAGGCTGCAGAAACAATGAAGGGCGCGTAAACAGACCAGGGCTCAAACCTCAGGCAGCTGAAACTATCACCCATTCCTGCTCTCTGAGAGCCCTTCGACTTTTTTTTTTTATCCTTTATGCATTTTATATTTATGCAGACAATATTCTTTAGAAGGTAAATTAAATCGTTCATGGTTTTCTTCAGGTGAAATCTTTCTGTATGTTGAAATCGCTCTTAACAGAATGTCCAAGCATTACTTTTGGAATGGAAATTTTTCTTCTTTCTCTAATAACTCTGGGCTTTTGTACACACTATTTGTCTGTGTGAAATCAGTGATTCATTCAAATGCACTGAGCACACACAGTGTCCAGCCCTTCCTGCACACCTCGCAAACTCGAATCCATCCTGTAAGACCCAGGGATGCTGTTTCCTCAGAGTTCACCTCGCTGATGACTCATGTAGCTGCTCACCAAGCAGTAGAACATTCGTTTGCTAACATTTAACTCTTATTTCTGATAATATAATTGCTTGGACATTGGTAAAAATTGAAGGTAACCAGCAGCCTGAATTCCAGGAAAAAGAAAACGCCCTTTATTCTAGAAAGCCTTCATTGCTTTAACACAGATCAACGCCCTCCCCGGGCTTGGCCACAGAAGCCATCCGAAGCCTGAACTGGTGCCAGCAGATGGATCTGTGGCAGTTTTGGTGTCTGCCAGCTCCCCCTGCACAGGCAAGGAAGGTCTCTGGACACAGTTGACTCACAAAAACTAGATTTGTCTGCCTCTAAAGAGTGCTTTGGTCTGCATGATGAGCAAAGAGCTGAACCTTTGTAGAAATACCCAGCCCAAGTCAGCCTTTGGTGGTATTCCAGATGCATTAAGTAATAGATGCACAGCTACAAACATTTCCTAGTAAAAACCAACAGGAGCTAAATTATATGATGAAAGATCAGTTGGCAACTGAAATTCCATCTTCGCAGTCCCACACATAAAGCCCAATGCCTCCCTGCCCCCTCACAAGTCACAGCGGAAGTCTATGCAGTGGAGGGGATGCTGGGGAAGGGACAAGTTCTCTTCCCAATTCTCCCCTCTCAGTGTCCCCACTGTGGGTCCTTCCAGCCTCACAGTCCGAGCCACAGTGTCTGCCTGGGCTAACCAATGCCCGTTCTCTGCACCCCACCTGCCACGTCCCCCCTCCCCCTGCCCCCCGCCGTCCCTGAGCACAGCAGTGACTCTACCCCACTGCCTGTTTGCTAACCTGCTTTCTAGAAACTGTCCCTAATTATTTTAGTGATGTCTTTTGATTCATTTCTATCACTGGAATCATCTAGCACAGTGGTACTTCCATAGTACGTCATGGGAGACTGCCTGAAAAAAGGCACGAGGCCAAGTAAATGAGATTCTTAAAGTTTATGGCACTTGTCACTTTCTCTATTGCTATTGTAAGTCACTCTTCAGCCCAGGCATTTTCACTCAGCCATTCCTTGTATTAGTGTCTTCAGATCTAACACAGTGATGCCTGTGTGGCTCCCTGCCAGCTTCAGGGGACACCCTGAAGGTGACACCCTGCAGGCTTCAAAAACAGAAAATGGAGGGAGCAGTAACAGAGAACCATGGAAATGGATCTGGAGTAAGAGCTCACTAGCTAGTTGAATGGTGGCTCGCAATTTAGGGTGTGTATGACCTTCCCTCTGACCCACGGGAGGTGGGGGGCAGGCGCACTGCTCCAAGTGAATGCCTCAGGGGGCAGGCAGGGAAGCGAAGCCTTTTGGAAGTAATGAGGGAATTATAACAAGGAGGCAGAAGACCACTAGAATGTTCCTCACTTCTCTCTCACTCCTCTCCAGAGTGGCATCTGGATGGTAGGACAAGGTCTGAGTCCCTTGGGGACATGGGGTTCTTTGTGTGACTGCAGAGCTAATGGAAGCACAGCCCACTTCAAGGAAAAGTGGGGCCGGCTGGTTAAGGCTGTAAGGGAGAGAGGGGCAGGAAGCACCTCGGGGTTCCCATGTGGTCATACTTTGGGCTGGAGGGTTGGGAACCTGGGTGTGGTAGAGGAGGATGACAGGGAAGAGCCAAACCATGAAGAAACATGAGATAATGAAGGTAGCAGAATCGGAATACCTAAAGAGAAAAGAGTTATAAATCTAAAGTATCACGGACCCATGCCCGATGCTTTTTATGTTTACCCCATTTGCTTGCAGCCTGCCGAATGTGGCTCAAGGCTTGTTAAGGCTGTCCTAACTGCCTTTCATCTGAGAACTCATTACTAGAAATGCTGTATGGGCTTAAACTGAGACTCAGCAGGTAATAAGAACATTCCACAGTTTCTAAATCAAAGTCCCACCCACTGGATGACTTAATGTTTCACCTTTTTCATTAAAGTGATCAGAATTATAAAGAAACACCCTCGCTAAACAACTGCCTGCTTTTAAACTAGGTTCTTGACTGCAAATATACAATTATTTCAAAAACGGTTTCCACACTCTTGCTGGCTCATCAAGATCAGATTAATCACGGGGAATGGCCCAGCCAGTACAGCTGGGAACAGCCTGAGGACCTCAAAGGCTCCTTTCCCAGTGGTGGGAGAAGCCAGGATAAAAGACCCTCCCCTCCTAACTCAGGGCCAGGGTAGGTGGCTTTTGCAAGGAGCCCTTCCCTACCAACTGGTTTATTACTTTGAAAACTATGTATATATAATCTTTGGCAAAATGAGCTATTGTTAGCTAGAAAGCGTACCTAAGCTTTTATATAGAAAATCTCAAAGGCAATAGGTTTACTGTAATCATGAAGAATATTAGATAAAAAGGAAAGTTCTACTTAAAATACAACTGTGGACTTTCTGATCACCCCAAAATTGGGTTCAGTGTTTCTGTGGTAACAAACTTTGGCTGTTGTGGGAAGTGTCAGGGTTTTTGGTTTAGCTTGTGTAACTGTCTAACCTGCACGATCGCTGTACGTTCTACGAGGGGAGGGAAGGTCTCTCTCTTGCTACCATTATATATTATTAGCATCAAGCACAGTGTCTGTCACATAGAACAGGCTTAGCAAATAGTTGCTGAAGGGAAGAAAGGAGGAAGGGGGACCAACCCTAAAGCCTTTAACTCCATCTAGATGGGCAAGAAGTGGAGGTAGGCTGTGGTCTAGCCTGGAGCTCATGACCAGCACTGAGCTACAGGGAGGGGGAGGTTGGCCTGCAAGCTTGCATTTACCTGGGGCTGAGTCATCTGTCCTTCTGTCTCAATGTACAGCTTTGAGGTTTGTGACTAACGTCTTTTATTCATAATGGGCCACTGATTTTATCTGCCCGAACGATTCCTTTTATTCTTACTTGCAATCACTGATTGTGCCTCACCTTGCCCTCCTTATCCCAGGCCTAGAGTGTTTTGCTTCCTCTCCCCTTACACCTGTCACTGCGCCCAGAGACAGGGCCAGGGATGATGAGTTACCTGTTCATTAAGCTGTATGACCTGTGTTTCCAAATCTTTATCAGATTTGGATGCTGAGCTGCTGGATGAAGCCCTTTTGGCTGATGAGGGACGAGAAGGTGTGGATCCTGGTTTAGATGCTGGACTTGATTTAGCTGCACCTGAAAGTAACCAGAATAAATTATAAATATTGGCAACATTAAAAATGCTTTTTAGAAACAGCAAATGTATGATATAAAAAAGTTTATTAAAATGTATAAGAGATACTGCCAGTGATCCCCTCCCATAGCAGAAGTGCACAAATACACATAGAAAGAGCACACACGATAAAATGACAGTGTCATTTTAGGCAATTAATTTAAATTCCTATTTTTTTCCCCTCAAGTAACATGAGATTAATGTAGTTGTCCTTTCTCCTTCCAGAGAGATAAGAGTTACAGAAGAGGGTTTTAAGTTTTTTTTTTTTTTTAAAGGGGAAAGGTTCTTAAACTCAAAGCATCCCTACAAGCTGCCTTTCTAAGAAGAAAAAGACCTTATCAGAGATTAAAATTTTAGAAGAAATATCAATATCAATAAAATTTTAGAATATCAATAATATATCAAAATATATTAAAATTTTCTCTTTTAATATATTTTCTGGCTTTAGCTACTGAAAGAGCCTGGGCACAGTGACATCTCCATCGCAGTAAACATTCCTGGTGCCCAAGTGCTGGTTTTAAAATTTTATTCTGCAATAAAAGGGCTACTGGAGAAACGGCCGATTCCAGGAGCGGGCGCAGGGACAGTGCAAGGCGGGCTGCAACACCTTGTGTCAAAAGGAAGGCTGTGCTCAAGGGTTAGTGTCAAAGGCTCCAAGGGCCGCCAGCTCGATGGGGCGCCCAACTAGACACACTTGGGAGAGAGTGCACACCAAAAAGAATACAGGCAGCAGCGCACTGTAATGCATCGATTAAATAAAAGCCTAGTCCATACTATTGGGGGTGGGGCGGAAGGGAGGAATATAAAGATCTTTATAGAACACTGACAGTAGAAGAAATGTTAGAACTAGAAAAATCATACCTTTGCAACACTCAGAACTAGTTCAGGAAAGGTTCACTGATAGACTAAAATATTAAATGAGAGGTTTTTGGGAAACAAGAAATTCACATGTCTCAAGGTATTACCCTATAATTACTTACTATACAGGGAAAAGATAAACCTTTACATAACGGGGAGATCCGGGGATCAGCACCTTAACCAAATGATTCAAAAGCATCACTAATAAGGATATAAATTAAAAAAAAAAAACCCAGTGATTTCAGGTAAGACCTCACCTACATGGAGCTTGGCTCGTGATAGGCTCTCTCACTATCTAGAACATAGCACAGATATAGGAAATGGCCTCAGCAGCCAAAACAGAAGGTACAAGGTATATGCAATGAAGTTTATACACTTCACGGATTAAGATTGTTACTGGGGCCCACCCATGCTCTTTTACTCTGAATGTGGTTCTGATTAGGTGGCAGCTCAGTCCGGTGTAGGTCCTCCTCCTGTGTGCTCCTACTGGCCCCATTCTTCACCAGAATGTCCCATACTCTGCTCCTCTACAAGGCTCTTGGAGAGCAAGGAGAATGTTACATTCCGCTTTGCAACACCAGTGCTTAGCACAATGCTTGGCTGAACATATATATGTTAAAGGAAAAAATGTTTAAATAAATACATGAACAAGCAAAGAAAACCTGAATGAACAATTCATTCAATTTTACATTTATTTCTAACTTTACAGTTTATCGGTACCGACAGATTAAAAAGAAGAGGCAAGGGGTTATGAAGGCTAAGTGTGCTGACAGCAGTTACAAGTTTCAAACACTCTCCTAATTATAAAGTAGCAAACAGGAGGACTATAAAACTTAGACTTATATGTTTTAGGTGCCTGAAGTCATTAGTTTTAGATGCAAAGTCATATATATCCTTAAGAGGCACTGACAGCGTCATACTCTTAAAATATTTTAAAATGAAATTGATATTCAAAGGGTAACTCTTCAGTGACCCAGAAATCTCATCTCTGCAGAACTTTCCAAAGATTCTAGAGAGCTGACAGTCTGCTTTATTTGTGAACCTTCATCTCTGTAGAAGCCCATACGAAACACTCCCGGAACACTATGTCCATGTCCCATTGACCAGGTTCTCTAATTAAAGGCCAAGCCAACAGGGAGAACAGCAGGAGAGGCAGGGTGAGGATATGCTGACCTGGCAAAGAGCCTTCTCCAAGGGCAGTCACCAGCCAGCCTGGCTGGGGAAGCAGCCTTTGAAAAATTAAGTTACTTCAGACCTTTTTATAAGCGATACATCATACTTCAATTTAAAGAAAGTCTAACAGAAAGCAGATCAAAGACTGTCTGTGGTCAACCATGAGCCAGGTAGTGATCCCTGCTCTCTGGGAGCTGACGATCTCGTGGGAGTGACAGTCATCTATCTAAGAATCCCCAGGCATGGCCACATCCAGCATTCACAGTGTTCTAGACTACATGACCACAGAGTATGATTTGGGCTGTATTCCCTCTACCTAAAATACTCCTCCTCCTCTGGGTGACTAAGTCTACCATCCTCCAGGTCTTAGCTTGGATGTTAACTGCTCCGAGAAGCCACAGCATAGCACCCAACAGCTGTAATGGTACACAGTACTCGCCCCTTTATCCGATCCACGGTTTTGCTCGTTGCAGTTTCAACCTGTGGTCAACCGCTGACTGAGATATTACATGGAAAATTCAAGAAATGAACAATTCATAAGTTTGAAACTGCATAAGGACTGAGTAGCATGATGAAATCTTGTGCCATCCTGCTCTGTCCCACTGGGATTTCTACCATTCCTTTGTCCAGCATATTCACACTGTACATGCTGCCAGCTCGTTAGTCACTAAGTAGCCACCTTGGTTATCTGATCACTATCAAAGTATCACAGTGTTTGTGTTCAAGTAGCCCTTATTTTACTTAATAATGCCACATTCACATAACTTTATTACAGTATACTGTTATCACTGTCCTATTTTATTATTGTTGTTAATCTCTTACTGTGCCTGATTTAAAAATTAAACTATCTTAGGTCTGTATGTATAGGGAAAAAAACATAATATATATAAGATTCGGTATATCCACGGTTTCAGGCATCTGCTAGGGGTCTTGGAAGTATCCCCTGTGGATTTAAGGGACTGCTGTAGTTATTTAATGCCTACTTCTCCTGTTAGACAAACTCCACAAGGTAGCAGTGCATCTGTTTTGTTTACCACTTTATGTTCCCACACCAATCACAGTGGGTAAATTCAGTCAGTAAACGGTTAACTGAGTAGGGAGGAGGAAGGTAGTTTGCGCCCGGGCTGTCCAAGTCTCTGCCAGGTTCACTGGTCTCCTCTGAAGGAGACAGCCCTGCAGAAGGGACTTCCCTGGGGAACATGTGACCCACCCCCCACCCCCACTCCAGGCAGTCCTCCTAAAGCAGGTCAGCAACTACGATGCGGCTGGGTATAATAACTGAGGAGGTTCATCAAACACACTCAATGTTCTTATACGTTCTGCGTTATCCAGTCTCATGTAAATTGTAAAAGAAAAACATGAAAGGAATAGAAGCTGACTGCTTGTAAAACAGGGCTACCACTAATTATATTTTCAGGACATCAACAAACGCAACTGGAAAAAAACCTGAAATGTTCGGTACGAAGTAAAAGTAGAAAAGGTCGCGGCAAGCCAAAGCCCCGTGCAAGGCCAAGTTATCAGGGAAAGGAAACTATAAATAAGCGGAGGAAGCTGCCTGGGAGGGAAACAGAGCATGGGAGACACGCTCTATGTGGCTCATGGCAGAGGCCAGAACTGCTGCAGTTACTGACAGCAGTTACTGCTGTCCCGTTTCCAGCTGCGCATAGCTTCACAGGAAAACCTGATTTTTCTTGAGAAAACACATCCCTTGTTACTTAGATATACTTGTGGGGGGTCTGTCTCCCCAAACTGTGGTTCAGTCTCAGCCTTAAAGTGGCATGTGTGTTTCACGGATAATGTGAAGGTCAGTTGGGGCTCAGAGCCCCAGGCCTTTCACCTTGGCACGCATGCCGGGAGTGTGTGGGTTAATCTGAGGTGAGAAAGATGAAGGCAATGAAATCAGGCTGGGCATCCTCTGGGGATGGTAGAGAGGCGGTTTGGTCCACACCGTAACCAGTACTTGCTACAGGAGGGAGGACAGAACAGCTTCTGTCTCGCCCTTGGCAGCCCCCTAACTGGGAGTGCAGTGCAGGCTGGAGAAAGGAAAGAATGGAAAACAAATCTGGGAATTTTAATAATAGATCCATTAAGTAACTAGTATTTGAAATTTAAATACTAGGGGTTTTGAAAGTTTGATTAAGTTGTTTTGAAAGGAACATAATGGAAATAGATATCTGATGAATGATGATATGAGAGATTAGCACTAGTTAACTGTACTCTTATACCTTCTAATGAATAAATGCAAAGAGTACAACAGGAAAAGCAGGAAGTAGTTCTTAGTGTCTTTAGAAGTTTAGAGTTTTGAAAAAACATGCAATTAAGGGTTAAACTAAAACGCTTATTTTCAAATGAATGCAAAGTGAGCTCTTCAAATCATCACAAAAGCTGTAATTTGATATGGAAGTAATTTACCTCTCATAGCTATCACCTGATTAACAGACAACAACGAATACCAAATACTAAAATTTATAAAAATGAAAATGAAATCATTTGTTCATTATGTTTAATGATTTCGTGGTTTACTTTTTAGAATAAATAATAGTAGACAATATCCTACAGTATATTACCTTCATTAGACAGTTAAGAACTATATATTTTTTGCTTTAAAAAGTCTTACTGTCTCCTTCAAAAAACCATTCTCTAAAGTGTACCCAGCTTTTGGGGGTGCCTAATATTCTTTTCCCACTTGCCTGGGTTGCTATAATAAGGATGTTATCAGAAAGCTATACAGTTAGCAATGTCAGTAAATTTAACATTGATATGATACTTTATGTAAGCTACCATTTGTATTCCAATTTTGTGAACTGACTCAATAATGTCCTTGACAGCATGCAATCCTGGTGTTGGACAGTGGGGTCTTCAACAGCTGCCTTCCTGCTTCCTAGAATGCCCCCAAGTCCACTGGTGATCGCACTCTGCCTTCCCATGACTCCTGGCTCATTGATACTTATGTGAAAAACATTTACATAATGGCTTTCAAAGAGTATCTACTCTGGTTATAATACAAATACAGATTTTTTTTTTCTTGCAGCTATCAAACATTTCAATTTTTTTCAAGCTGCATTTGATGATGTCCTGAAAACATAATTAGCGGTAGCACTGTTTTACGAGAATCATTTTCCCTCAAGCTTTTCTCTCCCTCCCTAATTTTGCCTTTCAAAATAGAAAGGAGTTACAGAAGCAGAGGAAAATAGACATAAATTCTGTACAAGTCCCTATAATTCCCTGACTTTACCCACTAGATATGGACATAATTTATAATGCTAGTCTTTGAGCAGTTGGTTCTTAATGCCTTAAAGATTTGGGGTATAAATATGATTCTAAGACATTTTAACCATACTTGTAAAAAACAAAGAGTGGCTTGATTCATTGCCTTAGTGAAGCCAGAGCATCACTGTATCTAATGTCAATAATTAGTAGCTTGTGTAAAGTCTATGGAAAATGCTACATTTTGGGCATATGAGGCCCAATGAATTCAGAATGATGTAGCAAATAAAAGCACTGTACTTGGCTTATCCTTCATGGCCAGGGCTCTGATGGAATTTAGAAATTCTTCTCACATAATCTGCCATATTCTGTGTGCCAAAATCATAAACAGAAGAGCTAAAAATATGACGTTAATGCTGTTGACAAGAACCACAGAGACATTAAAAACATGTGCATGCACACACGCACATGCGCGCACGCACACACATACACACGTTCAGGAAGCAACCACTCTTCTGATCATCCCCTGCTTTGAAAGAATATTCCCTTCACCCTTGGGCCTCACTCAGTTAAAAACCCTGCTGAGGTGGGGCGTGGGCAAAATGGGTGAAAGGTAGTCAAAGGTACAAACTTCCAGTTATAAAATGAATGTCCTGGGATGTATTGTACAGCATGGTGACTACAGTTAATGTTACTGTATTGTATATTTGAAAGTTGCAAAGAGAGATCTTAAAAGTTCTCATCACAAGAAAAAACTGTTTAACTATGTGTGGTTAGATCCACACCAGACACGTGGCAGGGGGTGTCACCCTGGCTCAGAAGGCTCATTCCTCCCAGAGCTATACACCTAAAATATGTTTGTATGTCAATTATAGCTCAATAAAAACAAATCAAAATCCCACAGAACAACTGAAATGTGGCAGAAGATACATCTCATCTACTTTGATTAGTTGTTTGTGGATGGATCTGACATTACTTCCTTGTCCCCTTTACGCTGGCAAATAGATTTTTTTAACTGAGATAATGAGCTCTGTTAAATAAGTAAGGCCAGTGCTGGGGGAAAGAGAAGGGGGCTGGACTGATGAGAAGAGAGAATTCCCGCCGAAAGAGGGTCTTCTAAGTGACTACACTGACACGAGAGCTATCACACTGCAATATGACATCTCCCACACAATTCTTATTACTGCAAGTTCAAGATCCAATCCTTTCCATCAAAAGTGCCTCCATTCTTTTACTGTGTATACTCTATAATCTGCTCTGAGGGCAAAAAAAAAAAAAAAA
>NW_011888784.1:14936581-14973698 GCF_000151845.1 Pteropus vampyrus
TTCTTCACTCAGACCCATAGGACTTCCAGGGGCCACATGCAGCCCAAGGCCACTCGGAGAGACAGGGTCAGGAACATTAAGTTCTCTTGGTAGGAGTCCAGCACAGATGCAAGGAGCAAGATCTACACCAGACGCGTGGCGGGGGGTGTCACCCTGGCTCAGAAGGCTCATTCCTCCCAGAAGCCAACATCTCTTGCAACAACTCCATAGCTACAACTTCCAGGATCTCCACGAGGGACAAGCCAGTTGCAGGAGTAACCCTTACCTCTTCAAAGCCTTGCTGAGAAAGATCTGAGCAAACACCTGAGGGAGGTGAGGAAGCTGGCCTTCTGGACAGCAAGAGCAGAGTATTCCAAGCAGGGGAGAGGCCTAGTGCCAGTGCGAAGGCCCTGCCTTGCCTGTTCGGGAATCAGGCCGGAGGCTGGGCAGAGCAAGCATGGGCACTGCAGAAGGACAGAAGGTTTGGGAGGTACTGGAGGAGGCAGGTCAAGTCGGACCACACAGGCTACTGTCAGGAAGTTGGCTTTCATTCTGAGGGAAACAGGAAATTGAGCAGAGGAGTGACAGGACCTGACTTCGGTTTTAAAAGGCTCACTCTGTTGCTGTGCGCAGAACAGACTGTAGGGAGGGTGAGGACAGATGCGCAACGGCCAGTTGGGAAGCTATTGCAGTTATTCCCCTGGGGATAAGTAGTGCATACTGAAGATGAGTTCTGTTTTGTTGTTGGCAAAGCATATGCAATGCTATAGTTTAGAAAACCCTATTGTATACCCTACAGAGCAGGCACCAAAAGTCCAGCCATTCTACACAAGCTACATTTTGTAACATTAACAGCAACAAAGACATTCTGTCATCCATAGCATCAGTTACTGATCCTAAGGAGAGTGCTGAAGGAAAAGCAGGCAGTGACAAGAGCGATGAGTCAGCTGGTGTCCCACCCAATCGACTGCTCAAGGGTTATAACACAGTATGATAACTGCTCTGCCCGGGAGGGCAAGGCAGTGAGCTACGCTGGAAGTCAGGGGCCTAGCGAGGGTGCAGCTGCTGCTGCACTGAGAGCTAGTGGTGCCTGAGGGCGCCCCTTCCTGACCAGCGTCACAAAGCCTGCCCCTGCCGTGGGCACGGGGGCCTGACTCCACTGAGCACGGCCAGCCAGTGTGAGCGTTCACAGACTGAGTTACTTCTGCCCTGGTTACTGTCCCTGCTAGAGATGATGTGCGTATTTTTAGCCATCATGTGATTCTCCAGTATTTTCCAAGCTCTGCTTGAGTCACTCTGGTTTCAGAGAATTTTTCTTACGGGGAAAAAAAATGCAGGAAAGAACTCTTCAGCTTTAAATGGCTCAAGTATTAAAAATTCTAACTTTTAAATAGTTATTTGAACATGGTATATATATCTTTCAATAAACTTCTGACTTTTCATATGTCCCATGTCTTGTTAGAAAATTAAGTGTGTCTGAAACATATTAGGTGCCGACTAATCACCACCTTAGTTCAAAATTCCTGTTTTTAAATTGTTCTCAGAGCAATTGTTCTCTCTAGGAATGGTGAGGATCCCCCACCCCCATGGAAACGATACGCACCAGCAGAATCCCAACAATAATTCAGGTGTGTACCCCCTTGTCTGTTTACTGTAGCAATGAAGAAAGCTGGTGGTTGAATGAACCCAACAAACTGAGCCAGCCCAATGATAATAAAGACAGGGAGATATAACCACGACAGTGGCAATAGTGGGTGCCACTCCTAGCATAAGCAGTCATTCAGGCAAAGAGCTGATAAGCTTTGATGGCCATTTTGGGGGAACACAAGTACTTAATTACTTTACGATGTTCAGTCAAAGTCCCTATTGACTTACCACTGGCAAGCCTAGTGCTTTAGGTTGTTTTTCTGATGGTGTAAGTCTGTTGTCTCCCATTAACACTATCTTACCCAGACTCCCCTGCAAAGAGAGACCTGGTCTGAGGCCACAGAGCAGTTTGGACCTCAGGCAAGTGAGAACCAGAGCAAAGCTCCACTGGAATCATCCACTCTACCCTACTCGAATTGGCGCCTGCTTCAGAGTTCTCTGCTTCCACCAACCAACCACCAAGCCAGAAATTTGTTTATTAATCATTTATCCTAAGCTTCCACTCTCCTTTACTTCTCATATCCAATCATCATCATGTTCTGTTGATTGTATCTCCTTAAAGTCTCTAAAATCCCACATGGCCACGATCTTTGTTTAGGCCACCCTCCTCTCCCACATGGTTTGCTGCAACAGCTTCTTAGCTAGTCCTCTGGATTATAACTGTACCCCTTGCATGTGTTCAGTGCACCAGAGAACAGACCTGTGCTTAACACCTTTCAATGACTTCCTGTAGTCCCTCCATTTTAAAGTGTCAACCTCTGTGACTGACAGATCCAATGTGTCCCCACACACATATAATGATCTCTACCTCCTGGTGCTCCCATATTTGTGTGGTCCCCTCCCCAAGTGTGTGGGTGGGATCTGTGACTTGCTTTCAACCAACAGAATATGACAAAGGTGATGGGATGGCACATCTATAATTACGGTACTATAAATATAACTGTTTTGCTTGGCCTTGAAGAAGCTCCCATGTAGTAAGCGCCCATGCTGGAAAAATGCACATAGCAAGGAACTGCAGGCAGCCTCTAGAAACAGAGAGCAGCTGCCAGTAAGAAACGGAAGCCTCAATCCTGCAGCCTCAAGAAAACTGCCAACAACCCAAGGAAGCTTTCCCTAGGTGAGCCCCTGATTAGACCACAGCTCCAGCAGATACCTGGATTGCATCCCAGTGAGAAAATAGCTAAGCTGTGCCTGGACTTTAGAAGCTGTCGACAATACATCTGTGATGTTTTTAAGCTGCTAAATTTGTAGTAATTGTTTTTGCAGCAACAGAACATGAATACAACCTCTTAACCCGTTATACGAGGGCCCTGCTCACCTCTGCAGCCTCTCTCACCATTGTTCATACAGAACAAAATGCACTCCACTGAACACAGCACATTCTCTCCCGACTTCAGCACTCTGTTCTCTCTTCTTGCAGTGCTCTTTTCCGTACCCTTTGCCTGGCTAACTTCTCCTCATTCTTTATGTCTTGGTCAAACCTCATTTTTTCCCAAGAAACCTTTCTAGAATACACAAGACCAACTCAGGTGGTCTTCCTACGCACTCGGACAGCCCTCACCTCACTTTACTGTTATTGTCTAATTTATTTTTGGGTTTCCTCACTAGGCTGTAACTTCTCTGAATCACCATGTTTCTATAAAACCTGACTGTGCCTTAAAAACATTTACTGAAAGACTAAATGAATGAGAATTCAAGTAAAGCTCTCACAAAAAGGGTAAGGAATCTAATAAATAGGAATTATTTAAGAAATACTTTCTGAGCTCCTGTAGTGCGCCATGCTATTTTCTAAGCTACAGTATAAGCGGCTCCTCAGGTGATGGAGATGATTGGTTAGAACTTTAAAAATGGCCATGTGTTGGCTAAAGTACTACATTTCCCTCGATCCAAATGGACACCACGGTGATTCAATTTAAATAAATTCAATAAATACTAAACAGGAAACGTCTATGTATCAGACAATGGGGAAACAATGACTGAACAAGACAGAATTGGTTGATAGTTCAGTTCGCCCAATTCATAGGGAGTCTAGACAATTCTTCAAGTGAAAACTTTTCTATTCCCACCCAGCATACCAAGTGACAAGAAAGTCACTAATAATAAAGAAAAATAGGTTCACTGGTGATCTGTGATATTCTGCTTATGGAAACAGAATACATGCTAAGTCACTGCCTTTTGAGGCTTGACAAGTTTTATTGTGAGGCTGAGAAGCCAAACACCAAATTATTGTACCTATGGAAAGAGAAAAAAATCTTTCATCAGAACAACACGTGGGATTCAGCTAATTAATATTTCAATATATAAAAGAATGACTCAGTGCTGGTTATGAAAGGACCCAATACTGTTTAAACAAGGGCAAGAATGGCTTGCTTCCCAGGTGCAGGTGGGACAACAGTGAAGGCCACCGACCCTCTTCCGCAAAGTCCTGTGTGAGGGGACAGAGTAAGGCATGCTTAAATACGTGCCAGTTTTGTCAGAGGGGCTTATTCTTCACTTTGAAATTACCCAGACCATCTACTCAGAGAATTATTTTAGTTGAAGGATTAGGAAATTGGAGATTAGTAACCCTGCTAACCTAGGGCTCGGTATTCTGGGCTTTATACACATTTCGGCTCTGGAGCTGATAAGAGGCCTGGTACCAGTGGCTTTCTTTACAGTTCCTGCATTTATGAATGTGGATAAAACAAAGTACCTCTCACCCGAGAGCCTGCTGCAAGGATGAATGGGAATGTTTTTGAACTCTTAAAAATTATTACTATTAAAAAAATAAATAAATGCTATCCAAATAGAACAGCATGTGTTCTGTTTTAAGCCTTTATACACTGCAGAGCCTTTTATGTCCTCTATACACTATGCAATTTGAATTTTGTTTGTGAAAGTTTACTGTGGTTCAGTATAGTGTGGGGAGGAGATAAGAACGTAAAACAAGACCATTTCCGTGATATTTGAGAGAGGCAATCTAATACAACGGTTAAGAGTAGAGTTCGAAAGAGTATGAACTCTGGAATCACAGGTCAAGCTTCAAATCTTGTGTCCCCTACTTCTAAGGTGTGACCCTGGCAAGTTACTGAACCTCTTTGTGCCTCGGTTTCCTCAACTCTAAAATAGGGGTAATGATACTATCTACCATTTAGGACTGCTGTGAGGCTAAACTGCAGTAGTACATATTAGTGCTCAGAACAATAGCTGGCACTTAGCATGTTCTCAGTTAATACTTGCTAACTCCCTCTATATTTGATGAGTCCTACATTTTAAATGTTTTCCTTAACGTTCATGAAAAATTCTATTCATACTAGATTTAAAGAGTTATACGGTCATAGCACCATAACAGTTTTTAGGTTTTGCTCTCTTAAGCTTTAAAAACATCCTCGTTTTAAAGAAAACTATGACATACTTCATTTTAAAAAGGCAAAATCATTAAAAATTAGAAATTGAATTAGTAAATAATTTGTCAAGGACGCTGTCTCAATAAGCAAATGAATGAAGATGGAAATGAAAAATGCAGGGCTCGTCCACAGACATCGCCAGCAGAGTCCTAGCTGAAGCCTCTGAATTCTCCATGACTCGTTGCTCCTGTCTGTGCCCAATATTCCAGACTCATAGATATTCAGCATCCTGGGAAGGCGGAGCACTTCTCATATTTCATGCTGTGGTTTTTTTTTATTATTAAAAGTAGAGACATGCAGCTTTAATTATTCTTTAAGGAGAAAACTATCCCAATATCTAGCAATGTATCCTATATGTCTTACATATGGTAGATGTGTAACCGGAGGAACAAAACCACTGACATCCCTCTCCTTCCAGGAAGCAGGGGATGTCCTCTAAGAATTTAATTGGGCCATTGTAGGTAGTTTTCTCCATTTTTTGCAGTTCTAAATGTAGCTAAGAGAGCAGCCATTAACTGGTGTATGCACCTTAGCAATGAGGTGATTTCTTAATAAAAACAGGCCAAAGGGATGCAATGTGGATATAGGGCAGGAATTGGGTAAAAGATACATACCACTGTTCACATAATAATGAGAAGTGCTAACATCTATTTGAAAAGAAGTCTTACTAACTCTGGGACTGATAAGAAAAATGTATCTCTTTCTGGTTTTGAGTTGATACTGCATGATCTCTTAAAATTAACGTTTGGTCCTTGAAGAACTAAGTAGGTATGAGGATAGTGCAGGATGTGGTTAGGTGGCTGGGGACTGTGAAATAGCAGTATCAAGCAGGTACACACTGGGAAGTTGTGAGAATAAATAGGCATGACTCATCTTGATAGGGCGACCATGAAGGGACAAGGGTGCCTGTGCCTACCCAACAGGGCTCTAGGAAGTCAGATGACATTATGGACTATACTATTCTAAAGAGAAGATATGGGAAAATGCATTTCTTAGAATAATGACTTTGGCGTGAGACCAATATTTGTGTTTAAAGAGTAGAGTTTCTTGAAAAGCGAATGAAAACTTGCATCTTGACAATAACAAGGAAAAGGAAGTCCTGAATAAAGACACAGGCCTGCAGCCAAGATTAGGGCCCCTTGAGTGGAATTTAACTTCTTTCATACTTTTTACTTGGACCCTAATTGAGTTAAGTGCCTGTTAAATCATAAACGTCAACACTCTTATGAGCAATATAACAAAATCCAGTCTCCACAACATGACATCACAATGTCTGGGATACAATCCAAAATTACTCAACATATGAAGCGCCAAGAAAAAGTGATATACTCTCAAAGGAAAAGATAATCAACAGATGACAACTGTGAGATGGTCAGAATGGTAGAATTAGCAGACAATTTTAAAGCAGCTATCATAACTATGTTCAGTGAAGTAAAGTATGCTCATAATAAATGAAAAGTCTGGCAATCTCAGCAGAGAAAAAAATGGAAATTTTATAACTGAAAAAAATGCAATAGTTGAAGTTTTAAAAAAAAGCTCAATAGTAGCATGGAGATGATGGAGGAAAAAGAAGGTAAACTTGAAGATATATTAATAGATATATTAATCTAAAGAAGAGAGAGAATACTGGAAAAGTACCTCAGGGGATTATGAGATAATTTCAAAAGCTCTAACATATGGATAAATGGAGTCCCAGAAGGATAAAATAGAGAGAATGGAGGTGAAGAAATATTTGAAAAGATAATGGCTGAAAACCTCCTAAATATGGTAAGAGACATAAACTACAGATTTAAGAAGTTTAATAAACTCCAACACAAGATAAATTTGAAGAGAACCATGATTAGGCATATCATAGCCACTCTACTGAAAACCAAAGATAAAGAGGGAACCTTGACTGCTCCCAGAGAAAAACAATATATTACATACAGGGGAAGAATGGTTAGAATGAACACACACTTCTTATTTTTGGAGGCCACAGACAGTGGAATAACATTTTCAAAGTGCTTAAAGAAAGAAAGAAAAGATCAGCTTGAATTCTTAATCTGGGGAAATATTCTTTAAGAATGAAGGTGAAATAAAGACATTTACAGAAAAAAAAACCCTCAAAGAATTTGTTGCCATTGAACCTGCTCTACAAGAAATGCTAAACAATATTCTTCAGTTTGAAGACAAATGAAGCCAGCAGGGAACTCAGGTGTTCAGGAATGAATAAAGAACACTGGAAATGATAAAAATATGAAAAACCATTTTTTCTCTTACTTTCTGTAAAAAATACCTATGACTGTTTAAAGCAGCACTGCCTAATAGAAACATAATGTAAACCATGGAATTTAAAATTTTCTAGTAGCGACATGAAAAATTTTTTTAAAAAGACATTAACTTTAATATATGCAAAATATACACAAAGCATATTTTCTACATAAAATCAATATAAAAATTATTAATGTTTTATGTTCTTTTTTCACACTAAGTCTTCTAAAGTCAACATACATTATATATACAGCACATTTCAATGTAGAATAAGCACATTTCAAGTGCTCGAGAGCCATTGTATTGGACAGTATCAGTTTAAAATAAAAGTTTTAACATTTTCTTGTGGAGTTTATAATTTATGTAGATGTAATACATATGCCAACTATAACAAAGGATGGGGGAATGGCTGCCAGGGTCCTACATTTTATACGAAGCAATATGTTAATTCTAAGTACACTGTGAAAAGTTAAAAAATATATTGTAATCCTTGCAGCAACCACTAAAAAAATTAATGCAAAGAGGTATAGTTAAAAAGGCAACAGATAAATTAACATGGAATGCTAAAAATATTTTTAAATTCAAAAGACAACAGGAAAGGAAAAACAGAAACAAAAAGAAGGGATAAGCAGAAGACAAATGATAATATGGTAGATCTAAATCCAATCAAATCAATAATTATGCTAAGTTGTAATGGACTAGATACTCCAATGTTCAGAGATTATCAGAATGAATAAAAATGCAAGACTCAATTATATGCTGTGTATAAGAGACATACTTGAAATATAAAGACAAAGATAGGTGAAAATTTAACCTATCATGGAAAAGATATGCCAGGCAAACAGTGAGCATAAGAAAGCTGGAGTGGCTATATTAAATCAGATAAAATAAACTTCAAGACAAAGAGTATTATCAATGATAAAGAGAAATACATCATCAAATACAAAGGTCATTTCATCAAGATGACATAATAATTACAAATACATATAAACCTAATAACAGAGCCCTAAATACAGGAAATGAAAATTGAGAGAATTACGGGAGAAACAGACAATTCCACAATCAATGCTAATACCCTTTTCGTAGCAACTGTCAGAACTAAACAACAAAAAAATTAGTAAAAACATAGAGGACATGAATGACACTATCCATTACCTAGATCTAATTGAAATTTCTAAAACACTATACAACCAACAACTGCAGAATACAAATTATTTTCAAGAACATGTAGTACATTGACCAAGATAGACCATATTCTGGGTCATAAAAATCAAGATCAGAACAAGGATAAAAACCACTATAAACTGCAACACTTCACTGCCTCTCCTAAGAAACAAAACAATCGTTTTTGGGGAAGTAAAAGAAACACTTCTCTCCCCATAGTAGGTGACAAGCGATACTTACTTTAATTACAGGTGCTCAACAAATGTGCACACTGCTCAACAAATAAATCAATAAACAGTCACTTCATTAAGATTGTATGAACAGCCTCAGAGTACCTCAAATTAAAGATAATCGAGAGAGAGAGTATTCACACATTCAATACAGTTTTTGAAAAACACTGTTAGGATTATTTAAATTTACATTTAGGGATTTATGATTGTTCAAATACTTTATTATATTCCTTTGATTGCCTTTTTTATAATCATTTTTCTAGTATTTCTATTAATTTAATTTTAAATCTAGAACACTGAAGTCTCTAAGGAAAAGAGAACGCTTAGACTCAATTTCCATAGCAACTCTAAATTCATCACACTATATTTGTATATGGGAGTTTAATATAAATACATCAATATATGTGAATTCGTAATGTATCTAAGCTGTGGTTGCTATAGGAACTGCAACTTCAAATTTCCTTTAAGTTTAGTAAGTGCTCACACATAAAAAACGATCCCCACCAACGGCTATCTCGAATTGCAGATAGGGCTCATAGCAATAAATTTACAAACATCATGACTCATGATGATATATGCACTTAATAGATATCTATTATTATGAAAATGTGTATTATTAATACACACTCCTTGTTCGTAGATCAAAAGCAAATCAAGATACAATTCTTCAAAATGTAGAGAAGACTTGCCAGGCAGCCACCCACCCTTACGTGACAGCCTCTGCTTATGGTGAAGCCTGCACATTCTCACAAAAAAGGAATGCACCAAATATGTGGAGTGCATCCATTTTATTCACAAGCAAACAATTTTTTTTCTTGCCAGACAGTCCTTTCTTAATTATCAACATGTGGATAATCCATTCCATGGTCAGTTTTCCCACTCTAACATGGTCCCTTTGCCACAAGATGCTCTGGAGCTTCTACTTACTACTCCTAATGTATTATTGTCTGGACATGCAAGTTAATTTTAATATTAGTCTAAGGAAATATTTGGGAAGAGAAAAATCCACAGCAAAATGAATCCAGTATTCCAAAGCTAAAGTGAAAAAAACAATTAAAGACTATCTTGTTTCCTGTTTTCAATTATACCAGCCATTGCTTATTTCCACTAATGTAGATGAAGAAATAACCAAGCCTAGAGATGGGAACAGAAATTACCCCTGAATGCTACTGACCCGGCATCACTGTGAAATAATTGTGATATAGTGATGTGAACTTCCCAGACAGCTGACCCTCATCTCATCAAACACTTTCATTTCTCTTCAATTTTGGATGGACAAAGTCAGACTTGGTATGAAGAGGATGGCCTTGAATGCTTTCAGAGCAGAGGAAGGGAGGATCGTTTAGAGGGCGTAAGGAAGTTCATGGGGGAGATGATTATAATAGAAAATTAAACAGAAGCTTAAGAATTAGAAGGGAACTCGAGGATATTGATGAGCGCATGCTGGTGTCATACAGACTGTGAGGGCTACTGAGCAGCATGGAGCTATTAAATTCTGTAATAAAAGTCTCAGGCATTTGGGCTGTTTAGTAAGGTTTTGGTTAAGTTTTTTGGCTCTTCTTTTACTGATGCTTATACTTTCTATTGCTATCAGTGTACTCCTTGCTCCAAAATATAATGTACTTTATCCCCATGTTTGTTATAATTATGTTTAAATTAAGAAAAGCAAAGAGACTCTGGATAGTATCCTAGGAACTCTCACACGTAACGTATATGAATTTATAGCACAGGTTTTACAACACCTATTCTGACACTTAGAAGACATTCTGGCTTGCATTTTCTTGACTGTATTCCCAAGAGTTGGATATATATAACCTCTAGAAAAATGAGGTCTTACTGTACTTAAAGAAGCCTTTCTCCCATTATAACGTTTAAAACAATGTTCTGCATGCTTCGTATACTTGCTGTAATTTTTTCCACATTGTAGTTTGTCTACTCCACTAATGTCCAAGAGTTAGAACATATTTTTTATAAAAAGGTATGACTGGTTTGACTTCTGAAAATATCCTTTCTCCCTGATTAAGGCCAATTAGGTAAACATGGTCAAGGTACTGGAAACAAACATCTCAGGAATTACTACCTTCCGGAACATTAAAAACTAAATTTATTATCTGTTGACCTTACTGTGTTTTCTGAGCTTTGTCACCCGAGAGGTTTAAGATCTAGAAAAAATACGTTCCTCTTTCAGGTTCTTGGACATTCTTCCTATCAAAATGGCACAAATTTCTCCATGGCTTTTGTGAAAGACAGATGAGGGAACTCCTAGAAAACGAGGCCAAGGCAGCGTAATGACAGTTCTGTTTGAGGGAGTGGAAGGGTTGGTGCCAATTTAAGGACACATTATGATTGTGGAAGAAAAATATTCTGAGGCCTGTCCAATTTCACTATTAAAAACCTGAAAAAGTGGCAGCTGAGTTTTAAGCTGAATCTCTACATCATTAACAGCTATAGAAAAGGAATCTTAGGATGAGAAATACTAGACATCCTTGGTTTTCTCACTTTCTTGTCCTCCCACTCCCATCTGCCTGCCAAATCCCCAACTCTGGGGATTTTCTCTTTCCTAGCTCCTGGACTAATAAACGTTTCTAACAAAAGTTGAAGGCCAATTTGAATCATCATAAATTTTTGTTCCCCAAACTCCTTGTGGCTTAATTTTTACCCAACCTCTCTCCAGTGCTTCTGTTCTGAAAAGGTAAATATTCCCTCTCCTCTATACACCTCTTCCAATGCCATTATCCTCATTTTCCCCTTCCAGCTTCAGGGTCATGCACCACCAATTTCCCCACCTTTTTCCTATTATGTATTATTCCTTCTCCATGGACCTTTCTCTCATCTTACAAACCTACTTGTTGTGCTTTGTCCTAAAAGCAAACAAAAACAGATCAAGGACAATACCATTCTCCTTCCAATCTTACTTCCTAAAGCTACTGTTAGCTTTTTTCCAACATCAACAAAACGTTTTTATTTTTCTCAACGTTCCTGACACGTATGGTGAAGGAGGAATCTATTATTACCAAATCACTTTCACACTTGTCATGTCATGTCCTTGTTAAGTCACTGCAATATAGGTGTATACACTCCGCATTTTAACAGACCAATTCTCTGAAGGATTATTAATCACCTCCTAGGAGTCAGATTTCTTTGGCCTATTTTCAAGCCTCATTCTATTTGATCTCTACATAATTAATATTCAGCACCGTTGGTGATTCCTCGCTCTAGAAGTTTCCTACTGTTTGTTCTCTGATGCTGAGCTTTCCTGGTTTTTCCCTGATGTTCATTTTTTTCTCTGCTTCCTCTTTGTCCTCTTGCTCCTTAATTGTATATGTTCTCAAAGATCTGTACTTAGTTCATTTTACATAAGTTCATTCACACTATGGCTTCAAAGTTGGATTTTTATGCTGTCTCCGTTTCCTTCCTCCAATTCCTCAACCCACTCCTGATCCCATCATTCCAGTGAGTGACCCCCAGAATGAGGACTCCAACAGACTCTCCCAGTCCTCCTTTTACTTGACTCCTTGGCAGATTTAGATGCCGTTGACCATTCTGCTCCCTTCCGCTTCCCTGACATGTCATTCCCTCATTTTCTTCCATCTTTCTGGCATCTTCCTTGCTCCTATGTAAGCCCTGCCTTTTCTACCCAAATATTAGTGTTCAGAGTTCCTCCAGGCCCTCTCTCTCCCCTTCTCGCTCAGGACTCATTTCCAGCTTCAATTACATGGGTATATGGAAGACCCACAATGTCTACTTCTAGCTTACATTTCTTTGAATTCTGAACATGTGCGTGCATTGTTTAATATTAGTATTGTCATAACCATTTCTATCCATTCTGATTGGAGGTTGGGCATAAATAAGGAATTTGTATTATTTACAAATTAAGGTTGCTGATTTAACAAGTGTGAACACTGGTTTTCGGGATAGAAACAAATGGATTCTGAGGATTTCATTTTTTTAACTGTCCAGTACCACAACTGCTATTTATAATAGTGACCTTAATTTTATAAGAACACATTCTATTTGGTAAAGTCTGTTTTTTGTTTTATGGCAAAGATGTTCATAGTATATTTTAGAAAGGTTTTTATCTACAAAAGTTTAGACAACTCTAAAGTTCTAGGTATTTATCCTCTATGACTTCACTTTTGGACAAAGCTGAATAAATGAAGTCTTACTGAATATCATCACATAAAAATTGGCACTGCCTCTTGTAAGAGAGATAATATAGATTTCATGAATTTCCTTCAAAGGTTTATAGATGATGATCCACACGTAAATGCATTCTTTACTGCCATCAATTAAGCAGTAAGAATATTTTAGTCGAAATCTAAACATACTTTAAATTTCTCAGAAAAAAAAATACAAGGAAAATGAAATATACCCTTGAAGTATTATTTTAACATATAGCTTCAGTGATTTAAAGTGAATAGCTCTGTTTTTTTAAATAGTTAAATCATGATTGTTAGACTTATTATAGAAAGGTCATTGCTAGGAAGATAAATGTGGTCAAACAATAAAAATCATCCAGAGGCATTAAAATGCTGACTGCTGGGAAGAATCGATTAAGCACAGGAAGGCCTGAGTCATTTTCTGAAATGAAAGTGACTCTGATTTCACTGTTACAATACCTGCTGTGGGGGAGTTTGCATGGTGCGACTTTTTTGGCAGGTTGAAGATCTGTTCGCCGGGGTCAGGGGGAGGGATTGCATCTTGCCCTTGTCGTGCTTCTACAGGATCATACTCCTTCCCGTCGTAGTTAGCATCATAGAACTTCTTAAACCACTGAATAAAATCCAGGTTGTCCTGGAAACGCCCTTTCACTAGCTTCTCCACTGGAATTACCTGCAATATAAAGTTGCCTTGTGAGTCACAAACCTCAGGTTTGTTTGGATTTAATACAACTGAAGTGTTCTCTAAATATAACTATTTCCTGCATGTCTGCAATTCATGACTACTGGTCTCTCCCCCAGCTTCTCAGCCAGCTGTATTCTAGAATTCATATAATTTTTCATCATATTAAATAAGAATGAAAATGTAGCTGGTTCTTTTAAAATATTTGATACTTCTGAACAAACCAGACAAAACAAGGAATACCCTTAGCTGTCAACAGAGGGCTGAACCTCTCTATAGTATGTTTATTACCAAAGCATCTTCCCAAAAAACATGGGCCTGGGTTGTCTGTTTCAAGATTGCTGGGTTTTTCTTATAAGTGTTTCTTATATAAGTGTTCTGGTAACACTTGCTACCAGAAAGTGAGAATGAATAACTCAAATCAGTGAAAACATATACCAACCCAATGGTTCTTAGGAAACAAAATGAGCTTTCATAGAGCTTATTTACAATGTAGAGAGAAGAACCAAAACAACTAACCACAACACAGGGCCCAGTAACTCATGGGCTACACAGAAGCACAGCTAATGTGCTGTGGGCGGGGAGAGGAAGAGAAATGGAGGCTGATTAGGGGAGTCACGGAAGGCACTCTGGAGGAGGAGGTGCACAGCGTTCACCTCAACTTCTGAGATGAACCTCAGCTTTTTCTTTCGTATTGGCAACCTAAAGGGCCAATCAGTATTCCTTTTAGAAGTCTTACAGGACCCTTCGGAATTATGACAGAAAAAATATGTGGTGTGACTGCTTAGCTTTAATTTAGTGGGCAGCTATTTCTGAAGGAAAATGGAATGGTACCTAGCTACCCAAAGAGCACCATCACCAGATCCTTACCTCTTCATCTTTGGGTTGGAATGCTACGCGAAAGTGAGCCATGGGAGCTAACGTGAGGGAGTCAGATCACGTGTATGCGAGGTGTGTGTATGTGTGTATGAGCGTGAAATTCAGACAGAAACCCAGTGCTCAAAAACTGCAACTTCATTGTGTCATGATATAAATGGAAACTATAAATTAAATTTTCATCAAGGTGTTGCCACTTCACGCGCTATGTACCATTGATATCCTAAAATGGGTCATCGGGACCACTTAAAAAAAGTAGAAAGACCTCAAATATCAATGACAACTTGAAAGAAAAAAAGCAACCAAAGCATTTTAGGTTATCCACGAAAACACATTAGCAGTACATTTTCTAAAATGTTTTTTTATGCAGCTACAATTGAAACTAAGTCAAGTACGGAACAAAATAAAGAGAAGCAAACTTTTGGAGGAGACCACATCTTTCATGAAGACTCTGCCAGCAATGGAGACTGGGGTGCTGAAAACGTTTCTCCTCTTGCTCCTCCCGAACTTCAGGGAAGGCTGGCCAACCGAATTCCTTCCATATGTGCCCTTACCCGACTCTTCACTGTACTACTTAAATATTTTCACATCTTCTGATTTAATTTTGAATTCCTATCAAAATGAAAGTTCTAAGGGCATAAATTCAAAATGTGAGGTGGCAAGCAAGTCTTCGTACAGAAGCTTCCCACGTGCTGTCAGGCTGTGACAAACATGAACAGGGACCACTGTCTCTATCCAAAGACCTTTGGAGCATATTAAGCGAGAGAGGCCAACAAAGGTCATCAAGGCCAATCTCCCTCCACTACAAGAATTTTATCTGCAATATTCTTCACCATGGCTCATCCACTGTGTGTATGGATACTTCTGGAGAGATATGGAGCGCCCTAGTTTGTTATATAAGGGAAGTTCCATCAATAAACATATGAATGGGCGTTTCTTTTCAGTCCAGAAGCATGCATTGAGACATGAATGAAAAAGACATAAGTGAGGCTGCTAATAAGTAAGGAGAACCTGTGGAGCTCTGGTTTTGAAGTAGCTAATTGGAAAGTAACCACAGCAAAGGACATAAAGTTGAAAATAATTTGAGAGGTTATGATGTTAAATAGAATATATTTTGAAAAAAAAATTCTGAGAAAACAAGAAACCAAGAATTTAATAATATTTTGATAACATTTTGACTTAGGAAGATATTAATTGCATTAAAAATATATACAGCTTACCAAACTTTTTTTCTTTAACCTCTCTCTCTTAATAACCCAGGATTTATTTCCATAGCCTATTTATTGCTATTTATGCAAAGAAAAGTTTTCCGTTTCTCCCCTTCTGGTTTATTTTTTTCCCCTTATTCAAAATGTATTTCTTTCCAAACCTACTCCCTCCAAGAGATATATCCTAAAGAAATAATATGAATTAAATATGTATTTGAATAGCAGGAAACATGAAAACTGAATGGACATTTTAGCAACAGTACTTTATGGGGGAGGGGGGTGGAAAGGACTCCAGTCTAATTCCACTTGTATCATTCTAAGACAAAATTATAAAATTCAAAGGGGAAAAAAGGACAATTGATAGACACTGACTGAGAATCTGAGCGTATGGACTATGCTGGACATTTATTTTCACATGCATTCCTCACTTTAACTTCATAACCACAGGGAAGGGGGTTTTAGTCCTATTTTACAGATGGGTAAACGCGGACTCAAAGGATTTAAATAACTTGCTGAGATTCAAACCCATTGTGCTTCCACTGTAATATGCTGTTTCTCCAAGAGAACGAACTATACAAAGAACCAAAGTGGCATCTGGCAAACATAAAAATTTGTCATTTGCAACGCTAAAACAGAATAATGTTTTAACATTTGTAATTCTTCTTATAGAGTTTTTAGTCTAATGGTTACAAGTTTAGAAATCTCCTTAAATAAAAACCTCACACAAATACGGAAAGTTTAGGTTGATGCCTTATGCTATGCGCAGACCCCAACCTACTGTTGAGATACCAAGACGTATCCCATTGACATTTTTTTTTTTTGGATTTTTGCATTCCTGCGCAAAAACAATTTTAAAGAAAGAAAATACAAGTTAGTTTCCTACCTTATCGACATTCATTCGCTTAAATGATGCTTGCAGAAGTTTAAAATTGTGAATATACTCATGCTCCAACTTTGCTTGAAATTTTACTTTCTTCAAACTAATGCAGCCTGGAAAGAGCATGTCCATGAACTGACAATAGGCCGCTCCTGGAAAGAGACAAGAAAAGTACGAGCGTGAGTCTGTCCCCAGGTACGAATGAGGATTGCTAGGCAGGAAGCAGCCGTCATCACTCCGAGCCCCCACGGCCATGTGTGCCCCTCTCCTCACAACCTCCTTGCCCACCGGGGCTGGGTGCGGGAAGGAAGGGGCAGAGCCTCAAGGTAGCTTCTGCCACTGCCCATTCCTAACCTTTGTAGTATTGATGTGTTCGCCAGAGCATCGCCAGGTTCCATGAACAATGAACACAACCTTATACTTTAATGACACGGAAATTAGGGTAAAACAACTCTTCTTAGGTTCTATCAAAAAAAAAAAAAGGAATGTATTTTTTTCTTCCATTTAGCTGCTACTTGTTCCAAGTCATCAAACGTAAGACAAAAATAGCAGAAAATTTATACATGAGGAAGCTTCTAAAGTTCTCATGAAATGTGTATTTCAAAAAAAAATGCACATATGCCCAAGCTGTTTTTTTTCCCCCATCTTATAAAATGACTTAGGTGAAACTATAACTAAGCCATTTAATTCCAAAAACTGTTGTACACCAATTTAATTCCAGTCCAGAGCAATGGGGTACCTATATTAACATGAAGGATGAAGACATGGAGACTCTGAAACTTATAGAAGTTCAGAGTCATGCTGTTTATGGCCGACAAATAAAAATAACAGAAATGTTCAATGAGTCCCCTGAGGAAATGGTCATAGAAAAAAGAGTTTATTAGCAAGTCTTCGATTTTTTTAATGAAGAACTCTGAGATCATGACAATTTTAACTAGAAAATCTTAGCCAGATCCTGTTCACTGATTCGTATCTTCTTTAAAGGCTAAAGGCATTCAGAAAAAGAAATTCAAAGCCAGAGGAAAGCCAGAGGAAAAGCAGTTGAGTGCCAAGAAGGGGAATAGGTGGCCATTTTTGTGTTTTCTTTTTCCTTCTTAGCTCCTCAAGATCTCGTGGTCTGTGTCTATAATTCACCAATGACAGGCCTTTCTGGAACACGAAGGGCTCTTTTCACCCTGAGGTGTCAAGGTTTCTGTGAGAAGCCTTTCATTCCACTCGGGCGATTTGACTTTACAAGGGAAGAACCCACTTGGTCTCTTATGTCAGATAGATGCCGAACACCCTTTACTGAGATGGGAATCCAAGATAAGAGGGAACCAAGTATCAGGGATCTAAGTGCTGCTAGAACAGGACATGGCGGGGCAACTTACTTATTACAGGCAAGAGCAGAAAACGATGAAACATAGGCCACAATAAGTATGTCCTACAGAATCTTTACATCTGCGATGCTTCCCCTTAGGTGTGAGTACCTTGAATGCTAACTAGCCAGCCTCTAGTCAAGCAGATGGGTTCTCTTAAAAATGAGGACCTTCCCTCCCGCAAAAACAAACCATCGGAGGAGGTAAGAGAAACATCATGATCTTGGGGGCGTGTTCTTATGGTCACTGTCCAATTACTCAGTTCTTCCTTTTGAAGTACCAACAGATGGAGTAAATTCTAATAGCCACTTTAACATTATTTTTACAGAAATGGGGATGTCTAAATACAATTATTTGCTCTTTCAAGAGTTACTTTCACTTTTGTAGAGTTTAGCATAAAATTTACCTATGGAGACCCAGATATCCATGCATTCTTACAAAGCAACCAACCAAATCACTTACTTTCCGAATTTAAAAATAACAGCTTTTGAAAAAAAAAAAAAAGAAATCCACCAAACTTCAATAGAGGGAGGACGGCAAGGAGGGAATGAGGAAAGAAGGCAGGCAGGCTTGTCTCTAGTCATCATCCAGAGAAAACCACTGTTTATGTTCTGGTATGTATTTGTTTTTAAATTTAATGGACCATGATTCCCTTTTTGAATCATGTACTTTTCTTTACTGACATTTTTGATGGCTTTCTGATTTTTATATCATGCTTAGCAACTTTCCCAAACCAAGATTACATAAATATTCACGTGTATTTTCTTCAAATACTTTTATGGTTTCAAGTTTTACATTTATATTCTGAATCCATGTGGAATTTATTTTGGTCTATGACATACAGGATGGTTCTAATTTTAGTTATTCCAAATGTTAGCGGAAATCTGTCATTTTTGGCTCCCTCGCATTTGGACACCCTCTTATCTGAGTTGATGCTACAGTTCCCTGCCTTCCACCACGGGAGTGAAAGTGGGCAGACATCCCTTTCCCTATCCCCAGTAGTAAAATGCTACCTTGTGACCTAGGCTCTGCATTTAGATGTTCCTGCCTCAGTCTCAGAGTCTTGAGGGAGAGACAGAAACATGGAGGGACCATTAGAATTTAGTCACGGTGGCAGTGGTAGGGTCTGGAATCCTGAAGCAGTGATAGCAACAAAGTGGCATCCTAACCATCCTAGCTCAGTGGCATAAGGCAGGCTCTGTTCCCATCTCCTTAGCATCATTTGGTTGCTGTCGTCTTCTGAGCTTGGTTTCCCATTGATGCTGGGTAACCCAATATCCTTCCTTAAAATTCATCTTCTACCAAACTTTCCAGGATTATTTTCTGCTATTTTTAAGTTGAAATACCAACTGATAAAGTTAGCTAGAGGTTGAACACCATATTTCACCAATGATCTATACTTTTCCCACTGAGAAGCAGTATCTTTACTATGTACTACCTTCCTAATACATGCATGTAGGTCTCTTTCTAGACTTTAATTTTTTTGTCTGTCCCGTTATTTAAATACAATTAATATGTATTACTATCTGTAGAATAATTTTCCCTCTCCTCTTTCTCAAAAATTCCTTAAATTTTATTCTGCATTTATTCTTTCCGTTATATATTTTAAATTTGTCATTCATGGCACATAGAAAATAAATTTTCTTTAAAAATTAGTCATTTACTATTTAATAAAAGAACTTTATTAAGATAATTCACATATCACAAAGTTCGACCTTTTAAAGTATAGTTAGTGGTTTTTAATATAGTCCTAGAATTGTGCATACATCACCACTATCTAATCCCAGAGGATTTTAAATTGCCCGCAAGAGAAACTCCATACCTATTAGCAGCCATTCTCTATTCTCTCCTCCCCGCAGGCCCTCGTAACCACTAATCTATTTTCTATCTCTCTGTATTTGCCCAATCTGGACATTTAAGGTAAATGGACTTATGAAGTATGTGGCCTGTGTCTGTTTTCTTTCACTTAGCAAAATCTTTCATGGTTCACCCATGTTGTGGTGTATATCAGAACTTCATAATCCTTTTTATAGTTGAATAATATTCCATTGTATGACTATATCACATTTTATTGATCCATTCAACAGGTGACAGACATTGGGTTGTTTTCACTTTTGGGCTATGGTGAACAATATTGCTGTGAACATTTGTGTACAAAGTTTTGCATGAACATAAGTTTTCAGTTCTCCTGGGACATACCTAGGAGTATAGCAATTCTATTTTGAGGAACTGCCAAATTGTTTTCCAAAGGATGTGCACCATTTTATATGCCCACCAGCAATACATGAGGGTTCCAATTTCTTCACATCTTCACCAACACTTATTGGCTAGCTCCTCGACTCTAGTCATCCCAGCAGGCATAAAGTGGTATCTCACTGTGGTTTTGATTTGACATCCCTAGTGACTAATAATATTTAATATCCTTTTCATATATTTTTGAGCCATTGTGTATGTTCTTTGGAGAAATGTTTATGTAAATCCTTCGCCCAGTTTTAAATTGGGTTATTTTCTTGGTAAATTGTAAGAATCCTTTCTACATTCTAGATATGCCTCTTATCAGATATGTGATTTGCGAGTATTTTCTTCTGTTCTGTGGATTGTCTTTTTACTTCTTTATGGCATCCTATGCAGCACAAAAGTTTTAAATTTTGATGAAGTAAAGTTTACCAATTTTTTCTTCTGTCACATCTAAAAAGCCATTGCCTAATCCAAGGTCATGATTTACAGCTACATTTTCTTTTAAAAGTTGTAGTTTTAGTTCTTAATTTAGGTCATAATCTATTTTGAATTAATTTTTGTAAATGGTATGAGGTTTGGGTCCAACTTCATTATTTTGCATTTGACTATTCAGTTGTCCTTGCACGATCTGTTAAAAAGACAACTCTTTCCATCATTTAATTGTCTTGGCGCTTTTGTTGAAAATCGATTAACTACAAATGTATGGGTTTATTAATTCTAATCCATCTATATGTCTATCCTTATGCTAGTAACATACTGTCTTGATTACTCTGGAGTCAGTTTTGAAATCAAAAGTACAAGTCTTCCAATTTCTTCTTCCTTTTCATGACTGTTTCAGCTATCTTGGGTCCCTTGCATTTCAACATTAATATTAGGATTAGGTTGTCAATTTATATAAAAAAGGCAGCTGAGATGACAACACTCCCATAATTAATTTCTAGAGTCAATTTTAAGTCTTCCAATCCATGAACATGGGTTCTCTTTCCACTTATTTCTTTCAATGATGTTTTAAAGTTTTCAGTACATAGATCTCGCATTTCTTTTATTACTATATTATTGTCTTTAATGCTAACGTAAGTGGAATTGTATTCCTAATTTTATTTTTGGATTGTTCACTGTTAAAGCACAGAAATATGATTGATTTTTAGATATTCATTATATCTTGCAACCTTATTTCATTTACTAGTTATAATAGTTTTCTGGGGGGTTTCTTAAGATTTTCCACATACAAGATCATGACAAATAGTTTCACGTCTTCCTTTCCAAATTGAATGCCTCTCATTTCTTCCTCTTGTCTAACAGCCTTGGCTAGAACCTCTAGTACAATGTTGAAATAAGTGCTCAGCGTGGACATTCGTGCCTCATTCCAGGTCTTAGGGGGATCTAGTATTTCACTGCCTAGGATGATGTTAGCTGTGGATTTTTCACAGACAGCATTATCAGGTTGAGGAGGTTTCCTTCTCTTTCTAGTTTGTTCAGTGTTATCATGAAAGCGTACTGAATTTTATCAAATGCTTTCTACTGAGATTAACATATGGCTTTTGTCTTTTATTCTGTTAATATGGTGTATTATCTTGGTTGCTCTTCATATGTTAAAGCAACGTTGCATTAATTCCATTTGAGCATGATATATAATCCTTTTTATATGTTGCCAGATTTATTCTGCTAGTATTTCGTTGAAGATTTTTGTCTCTATATTCATAAGAGATAGTAGTCTGTAGTTTTCATATATTTTTATTTGGTTTTGGTATCAAGGCAATACTGGCCTCAGAAAGAGCTGCAAGTATTCCCTCCTTTTGTTTTTTGGAAAAGTATATTAAGGACTAGTGTTAATCAACCAAATTTAAGCATTTGGTACATTTCACCACTGAAGTCATCTGGGCCCAGATTTTCTTAGTGGGAATTAAAAAAAAACTACTAATTCAATCTCTTGTTATATAGGTCTATTCAGAATTTCTACCTTTTCTTAAATTTTAGTATTTTATGTCTTTCTAGGTGGTTATCCATCTAGGTTATTGAAAATTATTGATTTTAAATACTGATTTCATAACTCATGAATTATAACAAATTTTCAGTTTCTTTTTGGTTTCCTGGAGAGAAACATAATGCATAAAATGATACATCTGTTGTACTATATATGTATATATATTTACATATATATTTTTTCTTTAATATGCTTGTCTTCTAAGTCTGTTATTGGCCACTGATTTATGATACTAAGAAAATACTCTTCTATTTTAAGGTTTATCAGGAGTTTTTATCAGGAAGGGATACTGAGTTTTATCAACTACCTTTTCAACCACCTTAGAGATTAAAAAAAAAGTTTCTTTCTTTGAGCTATTAATATGATCAATCATATTCACTGATTTCTTAATGTTAAATCATCTTTGCATTCCTGAAGTAAGTCCTACTTGGTGATGTTTACTAAGTTTTCACTATGGTACTGGTTTAGATTCACAAATACTTTGTGATTTTTGCACCTATACTAACTGCATAATTTACTACCTATAAGCTCTGGGCTTTTCACACCTTCTCTATACATTTCAGAATCAAATGAACATCATATAAGAAAATACTCTTTTTCAATAAAGAAAGTAGAAAGGGTAGATCATATTAGCATTTTCCAATAAATGGTATATTACATGGTCTTTTAGGTATAATATAATATGTCATATTTTCTGGAGTCAAAGGAATCCTTGAGAATTTTTAAGAAATATCTTATTGACTTTGGGAGCTCTGCTGAAGATTTATTGCTATTGCCCCTGGGGCATGCCCATTTGAGCATTTTCAACTCTGCTTCTCTAATCTCTAGTACTTGAGAGACGTAATGAAAAGGGTACCCTGAAATTAATTTTTGCTACTCAGAACATCATCAAGGATTCTTGTTGGGGCAGGAAACCATACTAAGGCATCACCAGAACAAGGCTGTTGTCTTCCGATTCCTATTGAAGGTCAACCCTATGTTTGTACTCTAAATCACATCTCCTCTCACCTTCTCATCGATGTCACTCCTGCAACTATCCTCACTCACTCTTGCAATGCCAATTTTTCTCTGAATTGGTTCTTCTGAAAGCATGCAAACATGCTCTAGTATAATCTGGCTCTGACAAAATAAAAAACCTTCCTTAATTCCATTTCATCCTTTAGCTACTGACCATTTAACTCCTCCTATACACAGCAAAACTTGAGAAAATTGTCCCTATTTTCATTGTTTTATCTACAATTCAAATCAATTCAACTGTCTTCCAATCTTACCATGTTCTGGTCAAGCCATCGATAGTTCTCTGTTACAGAATCTAACAGTCACTTTTCTTTCTTTATCCAACTCAACCTCTGAATAGTATTTAGCTCCTTTACCCATTCCCTCCTTCTTTAAATTCTGTATTTTCTTCTGTACTCAGATAAACTGGGCACCAACTGGAAAGTTCAGAAATCATTGCCATTGTCCTGGATTTCTAGACAGCCAAAAATAAGAATGTTCCTCACTGACAGGTGTGCAGAATTTTGGGTCATTTCATTAACCTTGCAAGACTGTGGCCGATAGTTTACACCAATCCCACTTTCGTCAAATTATGCCAAGGTTGCCATTATTCAGATCATGGACCACCCCTTGCTAAAGATACTAAAGTGGTTTCCTACGAAAACAGCACAAAGTCTAAACTCTTTCCCTGGCCCTCAGTCCTCTGTCCACCTCTCCCCTGCCTAACTTCACTTCGGGAAGCTCCCTTCACACTGGCTTCCTTGTTGTTCCTAGAACACTTCAGGTCTGTTCCTGCTTTAGGACATTCACACAGGCTGTTTCCTCTCAGACTTCACATTCTTCTTGCCATTCAGATCAAAGCTTGGATGTCACCTCCTCCAGCCCTCCCTTACCATGCCATCTGAAGTGGTTCTATAGTCACTCTTCATCACCTCATCCTGTTTTATGTCTGGTATTTTATTGTTAATTCTTATGTTGATTTGTGGTTTAGCTTCCCTCAGTGGAATGCAGATTTTAAGAAAGCTTGAACTTATCTGTCTTGGTCCCCTCTGTATCCAAGCCTTGAACCTGGCAAAGCGTGGGCTTCAATAAATATCTGCTATAATGAATGAAGCCCTACAGGATGGAGCAGCTGAACCACAACAAAGGCTGGTAAATAATAAATTCTAATGTTACCAAAGTCCCAAATAATAGGTATTACTCGAAGAGTTGCTGTATATTCTTTTAAGAATTGATAGAGTATAAATAAATTCACACACACACACACACACACACACACACACACCCTAATGAAAACAAGAACCACTCCAGAAACCAAGTCTGCAGAAAAAAGATAAGCTTCAAAAGGCTAAATATAACACACTTAAATAAAAGCAATCCAAATGTACAATGCTGTGCCACCAAGAGATTAATTACGATGGGCTATGCTCTGAGCCCATCAATTCAAGGTGCTACTGCAGTTATGAAGGTCAACAGAATTCTGGACATGATCAGGCAATAAGTATAAGAAAGGAAAATATTCTGTCTTTGCACAGTGCCATGCGACGTCCACACTTACAGCCCCAAGAATGCCTGCAGTTGTTATATGTCGAAATTGACATAATGAAACTGAAAAGTCTGGGGGAAAGAAATCTAAACCAAACAGGTAGGGCACTGTATGAAGGCAGAAGTCTAAAATGAATATCCATACTCAAACAATTCAGGGATTTATGATTTAAGGCTATGAAATCATGAAAAGGATAAGACAATCTCATTTTTTACCAGATCTCAGGGGTGCAACAGAATAATATCAGGATAAATGGACATTTTTAAAAGGAAATTTTCATGTAACAAAAAGGAAACCTTAGTAATAATAAATTTCCAGAATATATTATACCAACAGATATAAGAAATGAAAACACCCACATTTGTGTAAGATCTGTGAAAGCTTTCATATATGTTTTTAATATTCTGAACTCCACAGAGGTAAAGTATTTTTATTATCATCACCCTATTTTACAGATTTGGGAACAAGGCTCAGCTAAATACGTAACAGAAGCGAAATTTAAACTCGGATCTGAACTTCAATTTTTAAAAAAATTTCCTTTTCTGTATGCTGCTTCTAGGAGATAATAAGTTGAAAAGTCAAAGTGTCAAAGAAAGGTTAGAAAATTTCCTAGATTATAAGGAGTTACAAAGGAAACTGCAAGAGAACATATAAATCTTGCAAACTGATGTCAGCGGCATCGGCTTTACCTTTCCTACTCACAGCAGAATCTTGGAATAGATAGTTCATCTGCTCCAAAGTCACGATTTTATATTTTAGTATATATACTTACAAAAATTTCATTTTACATATGTATATGATGTATATATAAAAAATATGCATTTCATCTCCCCTCCCCCTTCTCTCTCTCTACACACGCACGCACACATGCTATATATATATATATATATATATATATATATATATATATTATTGCTGTCAAAATCTCACAGCACTTTCCCAGAAATGTGACATAATCTGTGGAGAAAGACATGAAGCTATACTGGGTTCTGCCAGTTACTCAAACTGCCCATCTGAATTTTTCACAGGCCAAGGAGTTATTATACAGATCTACCTATATCATTGAAGGACTTAGTTACAATTTTCCACAACCTTATTTGGTACTGATGAAGGGTCAGAAAAAAAGGAGGACAACCTTAATTTACTGGACACATCTATGCAATTATTCCTTTCATTACAGGAATCTCATTACGTGTAAATAATTTGTAATAAAGCTATTCTCTCTACTAATATCAATGAAGACCAGAAAGAGGGGTGGGGAAGGAGAACCAGACTGTTGGTCCTTGGATCTTAGCCTTAATCATCTTGAATGAACTGTGCCATGTCATCAGACCCTTCTAAGCCAGCAGTATTCCTATCTGCAAAACATCAGGTCTAGAGAGATCTCTGAGCTAAAATTAGATGATTCTCTAATTCTCAGTCTGTCACCAACTTCTCTTTTAAGGGATACTTGATATTTCTGCTAATGAGAAGATAATGCTTCAACCTCATATGACTAGGACTTTTTGCCAGTGCTCTTGCTTCTAGCCTTGACCATCTTTTATCCTGCTTGCTATCAGAGACTCAAGTACACAGCTGTACCTGAAGTGTGACTCCCAGGGGCACCCACCCACTCACGCCCTTTCCAGATTACAGATCTGGTGATCCTATCTTCCATATACTCCTCTTGGAGATCTTGATATTTATATACTCAGCAACATAACCATATTTTCTGTCATCTTCAGTAGTTGAATATTAACTTTCATATTAGAAATATCTTTCATATTAGAATTAGAATTTAATTGAATATTAAATAGCTTTCATATTAATTACAAAATCATTCCAGCTCTATTTTTGCTTTCGGCCCTGTCTTTCCTTGAACTGATCTTACTGCAGAAATTGCATCTTGTTACCAAGGCCCAAACCTCACGCTGAAGGCAGCATTCCCCTTTGGGAAATCAGGGCTTCCTAGCAAGGGAAGTGAAATGGCAAAACACTGGGTTACCTATTTCCAATACATCAGCAGAAATCTCCCCATCTACAGAAACAGAAGGCGCGAAGAGCTTAATAGCAATTGGGAAATAATGCTTCGAAACAACAATATTTTAAAGGAATCTAAAATGCTAAACTTTGACTGCATTTTTCTAATCCAACAAAAATATGATGAAATAGTAGTAGCTGTGTGTTGTTTTTATAGGCATCTTTCACATCCCTGGCATGAAGAGCAGCTTGATAGCTTCAGTTACCACAGTATTATTTAACTCCGTTAAAGTGGACTTAGGACACTGTCAACTTCACCTGCCCCGAGTCACAAAAGCAAAAAGAAAGATCTAGAGTTCAGAAATCTGGTTTCTACTGAGCTTGTTCCAGGCAATTCCCACGGTCCTCAACTGAGCTTGGAGTTATGTCAGAAACTTTTAATTCAGATTTTAAATAAGACCCAAAGACAAGTAGCTTTCAAACTGATTCCATGAGGAAGAAAAGGAGTAGTAACCAGCAGGAAGATTTCAGCTCCCGCAGATGCAGACAGAGAAGGCTGATGGGAATTGTGCAGTGCTGAAAAGCACCCCATCCTTGCCCTAGAGTGAGCTGTCAAAAAACATTTTCATCTCCTTTCCTTTATAGAAAAAGAAATAAGCCAGCAATCATTATTCAAGCAGACGGATTTTTAAGAGTATCAGCAGATATATTAAAAGGCCTTGTCATACCCTGTGGTTGGGCTTTCATCTGATATATGTGTTCAGGTTCTTACTAATTCATATGATATAAAACCTTTTTAAGAATCTTATAAGGTTGCAGTAAATTGCAGTTAAAGGCACCAACAGTCTTCTGTTTATAACCTGCTTTCAAGAACCAAGAATACTTTTTAAAAAGCAATGTTGCCTTTAAACAGATTTTTATTAAGAAACTTGCAGAACAATGTTAAAAGTGAGAACTGCTGTAGAGAAAAATGATCAGATATTAAGATCAGTGTACTGACTTGATTTAAATATGCTTCTTCATCAAAAAATCATGAAAGAATGAAGACTATTTTCCTCTATCTTTCTAAAGGAAATTTCGACATAGTAAAAATCTGCATACAGATAGCCCTTAAGTGTTAGGTATTAATATGTTTATTAAAAAGTAAATTTTAGAGAAATAACTAGATTATGATAAAAATGCATAATTCTCAAGAGGGCTGATATATTAAGAGTGGTATTTGTGAAAATAATTTACATAGAAATTAACTATAATTCTGAGTTGAGACCTAGGACATAAAGAACAACACCAAAGTATAAATAAACTATTTACAGTTTGTTTTATTCAACTAAATCATAATTACCCTGTAACTTGTCATCTTGCATTTTAATGCTTTAGGAAGAAACTCAAATCTGCCTGTTGATACAGAAAAAGATTCAGCCAATTGAAAGAATAAAGAAATGGCAGGTGAAGAATTATCTTGTTGGTTTGGAAGGTTTCATCTACTAATTGACGACCAGAGTTGGGTGCTCGGTTTCACTTCTAGTTTCTAACGACAGTGATGTCCTTTAGGGTAATGTGCTCATCGAATTTTACCAAAACCAGCTGTCTGATATACCCAGCTTTGTATAAGATTTGGTTTCTACATGGGAACTGAGAATGAAGGAAGTGGGAGAGGCTCTTGGAGCACAGGCAGGAATGATGTGCAGGACAAAACGTCACTGGCTTCCACGGAGTCTGATACTGAAACTGGCAACGAGATGTCCCAAAGGCTGAAGTTCGAGAATAGGGCTCAAGTTAGAATTTGGCATTCCAGATAGAGGAGAAAGAGGAGGCACAAAAGCCTTTATTACAAATGAAAATCAAGTTAGAAAGTTGCATATGAAACCCATTCTGAAGGGGTCAGTTTTCTTATTAGGGTCATCAAAATAGAAAGTTCTGGAAAACTGCAATATCAGGAGATATAGTTTCTCTGTGTACACCCATATTTTCACACAGTTGTTTGTATTACCCTCCTCTACTTTAATGGACAAATATTTTTTCAAAGTGTTGAAATTACATGATTGACTTTGTAAAAAGGGAAGATTTAAGAAAAGCTTGAGTAGGGGGTAAGAATCTGAAAAGATGGGAGATTTGCTATCTAATTTTTGTGTTTACAGGTCACTGCTAAAGAAATGCCCATCTGTAGGTGTTATAGAGGGACATCATTTTGCATATTAATCAATGAAAAACCAATACGCAAATACTTACTGAGGAATACAATTTTACTCTTAAAGAACCCAGGAATTTAGTTTTGAGAAACGAGAGAAAAACACATGAGAAAACCAACAAAAGAGCAAAACAACTATAAGTGACAAACTCTATGGCAAAGACACATAGCATTTACTAATAGAGTCAGTCCGAAATTTTGCCCAATTAAAAATCCAAAAAGGAGTAATCAGTATTATCAAACAGATAAAGTTAAGTCAAACTTGTATTATCACGTCCAGTTTCTGAGGAGCTTAACCTCTACTGTTAAGGTTACAGGTATTCAATGACCCTAAGACTTTGCAGAGCTCTGAAAACTGAAGAGGGAGAGCTCGCATCTTGTTGAGGGTGATGAGGAAGAACAGGCTGGAAGGTGGCACTGGAGATGGCCCTCAGAGGAGGCATTCCAAGCAAAGATAGAGAATTAGAACATTTGGTGAAAGATGAGTTTGAACGAATGTAGGCTATGGGTGGTGATGGGGTAATGGGGAGAGATGCTGGAAAGATGCGTTCGCATGAGATTACTAATGACTTAAAAAAAACAGGAAAAAAGCTTTATTTAATTTGGTAGGTAGTAAGGAGCCAATGGTTATTTCTGGGCACAGTGTCTTTAGAGAGAGAGAGTGCCTAATATATGACACTTTAATGCTCCAATTTTAAGAACATATCTATTTTAAGGACAAATGTGATTAAAGGTAAGAAACCTAAAGCTTATATACTTTTTCCAGTTTCTCAGGGAATTTCTACGGAATCATTGCCTATATTATTCTATCAACAGTTCTATATGCTAGGCCATTAAGTAAACTCCAAGCATCATAGCTGATGAAGAGGCTTTTAGCATAATGTAAGATGTAATGGTATAAACTGACCAGCACAAACCCGTAGTCGGTTTCTACACAATGAACCACTTTTCCGGCTTGTTCTTTTTTTGTGGCAGAGGTCGCTGGCCCTGGGACTGGGGACTGGAAGTTCCAGAGTTCTTCCCAGAGCTAAGCTACCTCACCTGCTCTCCAAGGCCTGCAGGTGAGGGCTCTTTACTTACTGCCACTCTCTACCTAAATCCAGTCCGCCAGCACTCACAATACCAATAACATCCTCTACTTTCCAGAAGCGAGCACTCTCTCCCCACAGCTCCCTAAGAAGAGGCCTACTGGCCAGAGAAAGCCCAGAAGGCCAGGAGTAGTCCCAAAGGAAGCCTCGTGCTATTACAGAGAAACACCACATAACATCATGCAGGACGGGAAACCTAAGAGAGTATTTTTCTACAATGAATTGCCTTCTTTATATTTCACAGGTTAATTCCAGAACACTTTGCTTTTCTAAGCACAATTCTAGTATTAGGAGGAAGCCAAATTAGTATGAGAAATGTACAAGTATTTATCTCAGGGATTCAATCATATGAGTGCGGAAGAAATAAAAGGAGAATGAAATTTAATTTTAGTTAAAAAGAAAAAGAAAAAGGACAGGAGTTGGTTTTCTTTTTTAAAAGTGGATTTAAACACAATTATGTGTAATTTTGAAACTGACATACTCATTTTCATTAAAATTTGGCTCTTTCTTCAGTTTTCTAAAGTTCTTCCATGAATTGCCATACAAATGTAATCCAGAAGAAACGAAAGTGGAGAGTGATCCTCCTTAAGGAGAATGCTGAGAAGCTGCAGGATATTGTGATGGCGTGTTTCACATTTACACGGTTCTTATTCTCAAATAACTCGATCATAAACGCTTATGTGTGTTAATACTTGGGTAATAACAAACCCTGGGAAGAGAGAGAACAAAAAGAGAGGTAACTTGCAATCTGCCAGAATTACGTAATGGTGACAGGGCAGAAAAACACCAATCTCCAGAGTGATGGTTATTTTAAGAATTGCCAAGCAATTCAATTATTATTTCCAGGTACGCCATTCTAACATGCCCAAGCATTTGACAATGACTTCTGACACTCCTTTTTTTATGGTGTCTACATGGCTGATAAACTGTAAATTTCAAAAAAAAAAAAAACAATTCAGAAAAAAAGTAGGCTAGAAAAAATGTTTTCCCTTAAAGAACAGCAGAACTGGATCCTCTTAGTTGTGCACGAACTGGATGGCCTACTAATGTTTCAGATATTCCCATGCATGGCCAGTTATATGCTGTCTGATGGTGACGCAGGTTACACATCTACTTTTGTCTAGGGACCTAGTTCCACCTTTGTTTTGTACTTGGGGAAGCTGAGAAAAAAAAAACAAAAAACTGAATGCTCTGGATACAAATGTGTCAAGGACAACTTTGGTAGTAAAAGAATGGGTCCTAACTGGGTATAATCTGTATTATTTTTTTGTATATAGCTATATCCCCAGATCCTAGCCTATCATCTGACATATCGTAGGCACTCAGTCAATATCCGCTGACTTCAGGACTACATAAAACAATATGCTAGATAGAACATCAAATCGATATCTAAATAACTTTACTCAAAATCTCCATCTTCCTTTTCTTGGCCCCAATCTTATTCTAGTTTGAACAACATTTCAATTAAATTCCACTTCATTAGTAAAATTTATTACCCATGCATGGCTGCTTGGCCAAAGACCCAAACAAGGCGAACACAAGAAGCTTTTCTTGACTAAAATAATCTTTCCTTTCTTTGAATGCTACAGCAGTTATTAGACGATACATTACTGTCCTGCTGTCTTGCATCCTAATGTTTGAGTCTTATGCATACACGTACACATGTAAAACACTGCACCCTCTCTCTGCCCTGCTCAAACATTTCCTCCTTAAAATGTCCTTTTGCCACCTTTTACACATAAATAGAAATTTCTCACTCTTTAAAGGTTAGCCTAAACATCAACACCTCTGTGAAGTTTTTTGGTTCCTAGTGCAGAATTAACTGTTTCACTGCAATGTCTATGGGAGCCCCAAAAGCAGTATGACTTGCATTTTAATTAGTTATCCCTCTTAGGTGATCGGTGAATAACTCTTCAAGACTGGGGTTGGTGACCACTTCATCTTTCTACTGTGCTAGCACAACTTATGACTGTATAAAGCATTGGTGCTCTAGAATTTCTACGTGGAAAAGGTTTAGGAACTGCCACCTGGCTGGAGTTGGGAAATGGATATGGGAATAAGGAGATAGAAGTGGATGGGAAATGGATGACTATTCTTAAATGTTGCATTAATGCATGTCCCATGATGTGAGATTAAGAAAACATCAACTTCTCATATTAAAGGAGCTGGAGAAGTACTGATGGAGGCTCTCAGCATAGCCACTGCAGTACAGGTTCACTGAACTCATTTAAATACATGGAAAACAGTTAATACCTTGAGGTATAAATCTTTTGTGGGACCAGGCTTATTACAAAACTATCCTAGAAGTTGTTTTATTTTTCTCAATAGCACAGGAAGAAGGAAATGAGAATGTGGAGTCCTGTCAGGTACAAGTGTTTTAAAGCAGGCCTTGGTTCAACGTAAAGAAAGGGCCACATTCTTGGGCTTCCAATGGTGGATCACGCACACATGTACAGGTGTGTGTCTATTATAAGGAATCATTATTCTGGTTATTGTTTCACTCACTAGAAACTACTGATAAATTGAACAGCTCTTCCAAAGCAGGTGGTGAAATCTCAGAACCACCTCGTCTTGCTTAGAGGGAAAAAGTTGAGAGCAGGGAGGGAGCAAGGGGAACAGGCAGAGAGATGAGGCTCTCCCAGCCCACCCCGAGTAGGTAGAACAAGGAAGAATTTTATAAGACTGGGAACAAACGCCTGTGTTTTTCTACTAGTGTCTCGCTATCTTTGGTAAGAAAGTTCTTGATGATGGTACCACTGGGTTGTGCCCTTGTCATTCATAGGATAATTATCAGGTGTGTCCCATTTCTTTATAGAATGTAATTTACAGGATGGTGATCTGGATTTCTTTTCTAATGCCCATTTCTACAAGCGATGTTCAATGGATTCCTGATAAATGTAGAAAAAACCAGAAACACACATACACACAGTGTCTCCTCTATCACATCCGCGGCTAGCATACATATAGCAAGGAGAGCACAAGGATGCACAAGGAGACCTCAATCTAGAAACAGCTGCGAACACTTGCTTCTCTGAGCTTTTATCCTCTTCTATAAAATAGGATAAAAAAATCCGATTCTTCCACACGGGGTTGTCATAACAATTAAAATAAATGATATATATAAAAGCACACTGAAAAAGGTAAGGAGAGATAAATAAAAGTTGAGGCATTATGACATCATTATGCCTCTAAAGTATAAAACTATGTATTATGTGCCTGGTTAAAATAATCAGAGCTATAAAAATGAACTGGCTTTAATTGGATTGTTTCAGATATGAAATATGAATTTCCAAAATGTGTGTTTTAGATTCAAAGGGCAAAGAACCAAAGAACAAAATGAGGTCCTTGGCCTCCCACCAGTAAAGAAAGGGTAGGAACACATTCCTAAGATCCTCCAGTTTATCTGTTGAAAAACATTTGAGGGTTTTTCCAGTCCTTAAGTCTTTCCCCAGATAAATATACGAGGTGCTTAAGTAATCGTAAATTCATTTATAAAAGGAAATGACTATTTCTCCCCAATTTTATAGTCTTCCTGTTAAAGTCTTTAGAAGATTAAAACTGATAAGGAGAAAAGAAAAAAATAGCAACAAGAACACAAAAACATATCCATCATGTAAAGTAACTGACATCTTTAGAAAAATAAAAATAACTTACAATATGTTGCAACATACATTTTTTTCTTGTTAAGATACTTTTTTTTTTTTGGAGATGGTAAATGACTTCGAAATAAACATATAATATGCTTTAAAAGGAAGCATCTTATTATAAAACAAAGACGAAATCAGGAGAGGGGGCTCTAAAGGTTTCTGAAATTAGAATTATGAATTACAAATGAGTCTTAAATCCACTACATCCTTGGGCTCCAGCCCTGTTTCCTACACCCTTCACTAAGATTCCTGGGGCCAAGGAGTCACGGATCCAGGCAGTAAAGCTAATCGAGTCTCAATGCTGGGGCTTCAGAGGTTCATTCATTGGCCTAAGCCCTATACTCTCATCAGTATCACCCTCATCACTTAGATCCACCTGTACTTGTTCTGATGACCTACCCATGGTACAAAACAGTTCTCACAGATTCACAACCACAAACCCATCCACGGTTTTTGAGCATATAAAACTCAGCAGAGTCTTACTATAGTAGATTAGAAGAAAAAGAACCTGAACCCAAGGGGAAATTGTGTGACAGAGTTTGTGAATTAGTGATATACTTACTAAGAACCCTGAAGACTGGAATTGTCCCAGCTAAGGGAAAATAACAATAGATGAAAGTCTAGGATTTAACTAAGAGCACTGCTTTGTACAAATTCCTACAATTTCTAAATTTTGGGCATCTTAGACAACCATTAGTTTAAGTTTCTAATAATATGTCATCATCTGTTGCATTTCTCCCAAAGAAATGAACAATTCTATAGATTCCAAAGAATACCTTACATGTATGCAGTTGCTTCAAAGAGAGTAAAAACGACTTTCATATACTCATGATGAGATCACCAGGAAAAACTCTTTACATTTTTCTTAGAGAAGACAACATGCTTCATATATTTAAGGGCTATATCTAATAAAACATATTATCCTAGTTACTGATATCCCATCTGACTCAAGAGTGAGAATTTTTTTTTGCATTTTGACATTTAAAAATTAAATTTATAGGGGTGACACTGGTTAATAAAAGCACATAGGCTTCAAGTGTGCAATTCAATAATACATCACATGTGTATTGCATTGTGTATCCACCGCCCAAAGTTACATTTCCTTCCATCACCTTATATGTATAACCCCCCTATCTACTTCCCCTTCTCCTACCCTCTGGTAACCACTAAACTATTGTCCATGTCCACAAGTCTCTGCCTGTCATGTTGTTGCTTTCAGTTTTATATCTCACTTACGAGTGAAATCATACAGCTTTCAATTTTTTCTGTCTGACTTATTTTGCTTAGCACGATAATCTCAAGATCCATCCCCATTGTCGCAATTGGCAGTATTTCATCTTTTCTCATGGCTGAGTAATATTCCATTGTATAATGAATTGCTGCTTTATCTCATTATCTATCAAAGAACGCTTTGGTTATTTCCATGTCTTGGCCACTGTGAATAATACTGCTATGAACATCAGGGTGCACATATCTTTGCAGATAAATGTTTTCAAGTTTTCTGGGTAGATACTCAGAAGAGGGATTGCTGGGTCATACAGTATTTCTATTTTTAATTTTCTGAGGAACCTCCATACTGTTTTCCATAGCAGCTGTACCAATTTACATTCCAGTGCATAAGGGTTCCTTTTTGTCCACAACCTCTCTAACACCTGTTATTGTCTTATTGATGATAGCCATTCTAACAGGTGTGAGGTGGTATCTCATGGTGGTTTTGATTTGCATTACCCTAATAGCTAGTGAGGTTGAGCCTTTTTTCCTATGTCTGTTGGTCATTTGTATGTCTTCTTGGGAGAAGTGTCTGTTCAGGTCTTCTGCCCATTTATTAATTGGATTATTATTTTTGTTGTTGAGTTGTATGAGTTCTCTGTATATTTTGGATATTAGGCCTTATCAGGTGTTGTTTGCAAATATCTTCTCCCATTCAGATGGCTGCCTCTGTGTCTTCTTGATGGCTTCTTTGGCTGTGCAGAGCTTTTTAATTTGATATAGTCCCATTCGTTTATTTTTGCTTTTACTTGCTTTGCCTTTGAAGTCAAATTCATAAAATCTTCTCTAAGTTCAAGGTCACCGAGTTTAGTACTTGTTTTTTTCTATGCAATTTATTGTTTCAAGTCTTATATTCAGATCTTTGATCAACAGGGAGGATTTCTGGGGTGTTTTCCAAACTATGGCAATTCTAAGTCATCCAGCCAGTACTAAGCCACTCCAAAAGAATATGAATGAAGGTCTTTCTCCACAAGCTCCCCATGTCTCACCCCCTCCCTCCTTTGTATGCTCAAAGTTTTTGCAAAATAGAACTAACCACAATGTGGTCTCTAGTCTTTTGTAGGACAGTACCCTGCTGTACTGAGCTCTTAGAAAACAGTACTGAGCTCTTAGAACCCAGTTTTATTTATCTGGGTTCTTAGGGCCTAGCTCAAAGAACACCTCAAAACATGTATGTTAAATAAAACTAAATTGATTATCAGAACTGACTACAGTAATGAGATAGATGAAGATGTGACTGATTACTTTCAAAGATATATCATCCATATACATTGATAAATGAGGGCTAATGCATACACACTTTTTCCCAATGGTATTTAGCATTACAAAATGCAGTAAAAACAAAACCACCATTTTACATTTATTTTCAGCAACAAAGTATCAAAATATATGTAAATAAATACATTTAGAAGGAAAAAATGACTGTATTCTGTATTCTGCACATTAGTTGAAACACCGGAGTAGATTGCCCACTACGGCCAACTGAAATTGAGGCTGGCCCCTTTCCTTCCCCCATTATCCAACTCATTTTCTGCCTCCTTGTTCTGCAATTAGTTAGTATGCTGAGATCACGAAAACTGATTTTAAAATGAGAGAGAAAAACTGTCAGCAAGAAACAAAAAAACACTCTCTCCATAATACATCGCAAACAAATATTCTATTATAATACAATTACATCTCTAACAACAGTAACACAATCCAAGATGACTGAATTTTTTTTACAGCAAATAATAGTCTATGATTTTATAAAGCTTAGTACGTAAGCTCTTGAGCTTAACAGATACTGATGAAATATCCTTACTTGGTTTCAGTTCAAGAGAGCCAACAAGAGAAGGTCTACTAAATTTAGACTGAGCTGATTTCATCACTAACCTGCCCTCCTGACAGAGGTCTCTGCAGACAGAAAAAAGAAGGCATAAGGACAGCACACTAGGATGGGAGTGGCCTATTTAACAGGCCCATATTGCAATAAAAAATGGTGACGAGACTGCTCTGCTGGGCTCAGTGCCCTTGTAACTACAGGTCCCCAGTAAGGCTGACAGCCACACCTTTGTGGACCTTAATTACTGTAAAGCCTAGACCCTTTCAGGGAGCCATCAAGGACCCGCAATTGTAAACGTGACTACAATGACTACCATATGATCAGCCAGATTCAGAAGTTTTCCTGGAAGAAGAAAATACCAGAAACTTGATCTAACACAAAGCTTGAAACAATTTTGAAAAGCACAAATTGAAATGGAATCAGATCCTGACCATTTTGTCTTTTTTTTTTTTTTTTTTAAAGAGAGTCAACAAAATATCTAAACTTTCCATCTAAAAAAATGGTTTAATTTGAATGACATTTCATTAAAATACTAAAATGCTCAGGAAAACAACTGAGCTGTT
>NW_011888784.1:14973748-14992011 GCF_000151845.1 Pteropus vampyrus
AGAAAAAAGAAGGCATAAGGACAGCACACTAGGATGGGAGTGGCCTATTTAACAGGCCCATATTGCAATAAAAAATGGTGACGAGACTGCTCTGCTGGGCTCAGTGCCCTTGTAACTACAGGTCCCCAGTAAGGCTGACAGCCACACCTTTGTGGACCTTAATTACTGTAAAGCCTAGACCCTTTCAGGGAGCCATCAAGGACCCGCAATTGTAAACGTGACTACAATGACTACCATATGATCAGCCAGATTCAGAAGTTTTCCTGGAAGAAGAAAATACCAGAAACTTGATCTAACACAAAGCTTGAAACAATTTTGAAAAGCACAAATTGAAATGGAATCAGATCCTGACCATTTTGTCTTTTTTTTTTTTTTAAAGAGAGTCAACAAAATATCTAAACTTTCCATCTAAAAAAATGGTTTAATTTGAATGACATTTCATTAAAATACTAAAATGCTCAGGAAAACAACTGAGCTGTTGATCAGCATAGCGCGTACGTGACACATAGATTTTATCTCAGCATCTGTAAGAAGTCGGCTGTTTGCTTGGCCTGTGGAGTGAGTGGGAAGGAGAGAGGCTGCAGTTGCCTTTTGAGGTATGGCGGTTAGGTGCTCAGGTGGCCAAGTGCTTGCAGTGACCAAGCAGTGGGCCCAGTGACTCTGCTGTTTAGATCCCAGCCTAAGAGAGAGGGCTGGGACCCAGAAAAATCGAAATCGGGAAAAGTTTCAAAGAAGATTTGCTATGTTGGGGCAGGGATGAGGGGTGAAGAAGAAAAGGGAGTGATACTTTTCTTCTATTCCCATCATACTTTTCTTACTCTATTTCTTTTTGTTCTTTCTCTTCACATAACCCACTATCTTTTCTATCATGTCCAAAACAGTATTTCAACTTACTTAACCTGAATTTAGGGATTTTTACCACCTAGCTGCCCATTCCCCCTCTTGAATATCTTATAAAATACCTAGGAAACTGGTTTGAGCTGGTACTAAAGTAAACACAAAACATCTCCTCGCTCTGCAAAAAGCCTTGAAAATTTTATAAACAATCGAACTAAAATATAAAATATTTTTAAGCAGAACCAATCTGATAGTTTATGTGGTTCAACCTCCCCATTCCACTATGGGAAATCTACAAATATTCATTTTCAAAAGAGATTTAGGTAAGCAGTATACTGTCATACTGTCGTATTATAAGATAGTATTCAGATCCATTGATAACCATTTACACAGTCCATTTTTTCTTGTTTGAATTTGCTTTTCACAAGAAATGAAATGAATGCAAACCAAATACACACATGATTACATGACCCACATTTACTATTCAAAGAAAATTTTCATAAGGTTACATCCTTGGAATAAAATGAAAGGAGTTAAGAGTGAGTCATTTCATTGTTTTATCATTTACTGCAATGTATTTCCAAGTGTTATACCTTCTCACACCATTTTTGCCTTAAAGAGCTTTTAAAATGCTCACATAAAAACAAATGAGATGTTATATAAAGGCAGAAAATCCTGAAGAAAATGGAACGCAAATGTCAAACAGTATTTCAGCTTTTTATGAGCTAAATACAAGCTGAATTAGTTTTAATATTAGCTAGAGGGAGATCGCTTAGCTGGAAATAAAAAAAAAAAAAGGAAATAATGCAAATGGGGGGGAGGGGGGGAAGAAATGCCAAAAGGGGACTGCCAGGATGAGAGCATAAGTCTTTAGGAAAGAGAGTAAGAAATAATTTTACTGAACAAGAAAATAAGTTTAATTATGTGAAGATATTTTGTGTATGTTTTTCCACAGCATACTACTAAAATAAAATTATACACATTTTAATCTAAAGGGATTACAATGAAAGTTGAAGAAAAAATATTATCCAAGAAATTTGACTACTTATAAGTATAATGAGGGTACTTCGCTTAGGACAACAATGTTCAGTTTTGTTCTTATTCTAACAGCACTGTCCTGGCTGCCTTAAATGCCTTCTGGAACAATAAATTCATAAATAAATAAACAGAAAGATAGCATTCCCTGGCTAAATGTCACTGCTAAAGACAAGAGAAAAGTCGCAGACTAAATTATGCATAAGGAAACTGTGCCAGATAGGTTTTTGGATAATTTAACTATACTTTTAGTGGTTTGGGGTTTCTTGAAAATGTACTGCAAACCTGGCAGCAGCAAAAAAAAAAACAGCTGGGGTGCTTGTTATGCAGATTTTGGGCTTTATACCCCTGAAATTGATTTAAAAGGTCAAGGAGCCTTAGAATCTGCATTTTCAAGCAGCTCTCCAGGAGATTATAAATGCATATGGTCCACAGTTTATACTTTGAAGAAACCTTTGCCTAAAATAAAAGACCCCCTCTCTACTATGGAGATTAACATGTTTTTTATCCCAGCCAAAATACGTGTTTCAGAGCAGAAAGGAATCTAACCTTTATTCTTCTGAACTATCCACCTCATAACCTTAGATAGTCAGTGAGTTATCCTGATGGAAATGATCTGTTCGGCAGTGATCAAAATTTTTCCAGAGGTGTCATCATGCCACACTTGAGAGTGATGCAGCTATGAATGGTTGCAAAAGGCACACCAATGCACAAGAATCCTTTTCAAATGCTGCTTAAAATTTTGTGAGAAATTTGAAAGATATGCAAAGGAATTATGTATATTACTCATAAAAATTTATTACTGTATCTAAAAAACCTCTGATTTGCTCTCATTTTGTTTGCTAGCAAAAACTCTTCAAGTGTATTGCATAGGAATCTCCACAGATTCCTTTAGCTTTTAAGAACCGTGACTGGGAATTTTTCCTATGACTCTTTTCCTTAGCCTCTTCCATCCTGTGTCTCTTTTTCTTGATAACCAAACCCATCCTCCTTATCCACATGTACATACATCCACTTTGTGGTCAAGATAAACATTAACTACAATACAAAGTGGTATGTGCTATTAACAAAGGGATTGCTAATTAACAGAGAAACTTGTTTTTAGGGTTTTTTTGGGAGCAAATTAAAAATAAAATATTAGAAAGCTCCAGAACACACAGCAAGAACAGCACAATTAAAATTTGATTGAGTGAAGATATGAAGTTGAATAAGCTGCAACAAGGGTTGTTTCTGACGCTAACTGTTAAAGCCATTCCAGTAGGCCAACAATGTAGACCTCACAATTTATATCATCATAGTTTATCAGCTTTTCTCTAGCTTGTAATGAAGAGCAAAGAACTGATTAGTTAGCACCCACTACTGACCTCACAAACCAGAGGATTTCATGTTCGAGACCTGGGCACAGAGAGGGTAGGTGAGGCAATGCCTAGGTTCTGGCCAACCTCACTGTCTTTCCTCATGGGAAAAATGATCATGGGAGAAGAGGGGTCAATAGTGTTGCAAGTTAGTTCTTGAGTCTACTCTGATCAAATCCAGACCTGGCAAAGGGAGAGTATATTCATTCACTGGTGGGCACTGCAGTCAGGCATATCCGAGAGTGACTGCTGGGGGCTTTCCAAATTCTGAGTGCACTCCTGAAATCTTCTTACATGTAACTCACTGGGAAAGAGAGCAGAACACCTAAAACCACTGCACGGGATAAGCCTGATGATTCCTTTGTATCTATTATGCCTCATGGAAATTCACTTGAATACATTTCAGTAATATTTTCTATTTTCTAACACATTTCCATGTGAGAGCCAAAGAGGAAATCTCTTACCTATTAGTTCACAAGAAGAAAACACTTCCTGTTTTCAAAGGAAGACTATTTATTTCTTTGATAAATATACTAACCTATGAATGAATTACTTTACTAGTGGCACATTTTTATAACATGTCTCTACTTTATCATAGAAGTTGAAACTTTCTACTTTTTAAACAAGTTTAACTCAATATGCATTCCTTACAGATCTACTTTATACCAGGCATGGTGTCATCGCGGGCATTTAAAAATAAATACAGTCCTGTCTTCAAGGATGCTTGGTGACTTCAGGGAAGTTAGACCTTCTAACGCAGTGTTGCAACTTATTCCGCAAGGGTGGGCACAATGTTTTGGGGAAAAAAGATCCTGGGAGGCTGGGGAACCCTTTACAGAAGGAGCAACAACTGAGTCAGATTTTGAAGTGTCAATGGGGCTTTACCATAAATGAAAAAGAAAGCCCTTCTCAGCAAAGAGGGCATGGCAAAAACTATGGGATGCAAAAGGGAAGGAACAATGAGTGTTTTATGGGACTGAGATACAGAGGAGAGTGATGAGGACAATGAATTTGAGGAGATGGGTTGGAGCTAGAACAGAAATGACCTTACTAGAGATGTAGAAGAGTTTGAATTTTATCCTATAGGAATAACAACGTGGAGCCCTGAAGGTTTAAGGATAAGAGTTAAAAGACACGATCTATATTTTAGCAAGAGAGGTATGGTGGCTGATGGGATGATAGAGTAGAGCCTGGAAGACCTGTTAGGAGGCATTACAGAGCTCGAGAGCTCAAGCGAGGCTGTTCATAATACGTGTCAAGATGGCTCTATGCTCTTAGATGCTCATAAAGATTCCCTCCATAATTCTTTAGTTATACCTGAGTCTTCCCCCTTTAATTATATATTGATACTGATACAAATTTTTTCCTACCCCAAATATACCATCTGTGCTTCATAAAATCACATTCCACAAAGTAGACAGTAAACATTTAGGTAAATACTTAAAAGATAATCTCTTACCTGAACAAAGCTGTTCCACTTTCGTGTAGTTTAAAGATACTATGTCATTAACCCATGCAATGATGTCATGTCTGCTCATAGTCTCTTGGGTTATCGAGGTAGAATACACATTGACTGCCATTCCCCAGCTAGAAAACAAACAAACAAGTTTATTGACCTACAGGGAAAAAATTATCTCAGAAACAAAAGACACCTATTCAAAGTCAGGATCCCAGGCAGAACTCAGGATTTTTTAAAAAGTCCTCTTGTGTAAGCCCTCCTTCTTTTCTCTTTCTGTTCTACACATTTGCCATGATATGATTAAATTTCATACATTGTTCACACAGTATCATTTCACACCTCCCTCAACTGGGCTCAAATGTTCTTCAGTTTCTGAATTCCTAATTTATCCTGCAATTTAGTCTCACTTTTGTCTTTAAGTCTATGTGTGGTTTTAACACATTATCGGGTCTCTAACAGTGCACACTAGAGTAATCTTTTAGCTATATACATGATTTCACATGATTTCACAGAACTTTCATTGCTTGCAAACAGCGATCTGTTCAGCTTTGGATATGTAAATGGCAGCTCCACTGTATCCAGTTACTCAGGCTAAAACACTATTATTCTTGTCTCTTTAATTTCCCTCACCACTATGTCCAATCCATCAGCAAATCTTATTTGCTTTGCTTTTACAAAGTATTTTCAGAGGCTGCTACCCTGATCCAAACTTCTATCAGTTCTCACCTGGTCTCTTCATGCTCTCCCATCTTGCATCCTTGCCCCCACCCCCTGGTCTCAACACAAGAGGAACAGTGATCCTATTGGCACAAATCAGATCCTTTCCTCCTTAGTTCAAAACCCTCCAATGGCTGCTCACCTCGCCAAGCTCTATGAGAAAAGCCTCATGTATTCCACTCCTTGATATCTTCCTCTACCACCCTCCCCTTCACTCCACTCTATCATCACCATGTATGGTATACATATCATACCATATATCATGTACATGGTATATACATCACTGTGTATATGTGTGTGTGTGTGTGTGTGTGTGTGTGTGTGTGTGTGTGTGTACTTTCATTTTGGAAATTTTCTGATACATGCAAAATGAGAGAGAAGAAAACAACAAATCGGTTGTGTTTACTCCTTGGCTTCAATGCTTATCAATACTTGGACAATCTTGTTTCATTTTTATACATTCATCAACAAACACTCCCTCCCCTCAGCCAGATTATTTTGAAGTAAATGCCAAGCATCACATCATTTCACCTGTATTTCAGTATGTCTCTAAAAGGACAGGAAAAAAAACTATAAAAGTATTACCACACCTAAAAATAAAAACAATTTCTTAATATCATCAAATATATAATGTTTTATAATTTTGTTTCAGTTTGTTTGAATCTGGATTCAAATAAGGTTCATATGTACTTTTAAGTTTATTTTATCTTGGTTCCTTCTCCATTTCTAAAATTTCCCTTGCAATTTTTGTGTTATTATTAAAGGAACTGGGTTATCTTGTAGAGTTTCCAAAGTCTGGATTTTGCTCACTGCATCCCATTGGTGTGATTTAACATATTCCTCTGTCCCTTGTATTCCCACACACTGGTAATTCAAGCTAGAGGCTTGATCCAATCAAGTTCTAATTGTGGGTGGCGGGCAAGGCCACTTCATGTGGTAAACATACACCAGGAGGCACAATATATTTGATTGACTCCTTTTGCCATTTGTTAGTCTTTGGTGGCATATGCCTAGATCTGACAATTCTTTAGAGACTTCAAAGTGGTATTCTATTATTTGTTCTTGATTTGTTAGCTGGGATAATTCTATAAAGAGAAATTTTCCCTTCTGAGGCACCAATCATTTAAGGCAGGCAGGATAGATGCCTGACTCTTTCCCTTTTACCAGTTTTCAAACTAAAGAGGTAGTTCCTTAATATTTTCCAAACATGACCAACAGAGTTTTATTTTTGAAGTATAATTATGAACTCAATCCACTGCAACTTATATCCTTATTGATATAAGCTTGCAGAGAGCTCACTTAAGATGGGCTCTGAGTTCTTTTGACAAGGTCCTGGTCTTCAACAATGCCCTTGCTCTCTGGTATGACAAAGTGTTCCAGGTTCAGCTTGTACTTTTCCTGCTTTAGACCGAAAACTAGTCATTTATTTCTCCAAGGGTTCTTTAGTCCTTTCGGTGGCAAATGGTATTTAGAGATAATATTTTTAAGCATGACTATATATGACAGAAAAAAGTCTATGGTTTCATAGATTTACAAGTTTCATAGATTTACAGGTTTTACACAAAAATCTATGTATTTATGGAATAGCGGTGTTCAGGGTCCTTATTAAGTCTAAACAAAGCAACAAAAATCGGCTTTCTACTTATAGTGTTAAAAGAAAATTTTATTTATTTATAACTATCCATTAATCTATCTTTGAAAACACCCTCATCTCTAAATTCTCTTCACGGAAGATCTGAAAAAAATCATTGTACTGGCATCTCATAATGTGACCGTAATTACTGCTTTTCTACATTATCATAGGCTGTTTATTTGTTGGTTAATAACTTCTGTTTTTTTAACATCAATTTTTATTTTATTAATATAAAATGGTAAAAAAAAATAGAACAGAAAAAATTATAATAAATAACAACCTCTTGTCCTTGCCTTTTTAAAAACTTACCCTCTTTTTCTTAGATGTTACCTCCATCAATCTAAATGATATACTGTCATTTTATGACTTAGTAACTTTAGTTAATTATTTATTTTTATTATTTTTTAAAATTTATTTTGTTAGTTTCAGGTATACAGTACATTGGTTAGACATTTATACAGTTTATGAAGTGATTCCCTCGATTACTCTAGCACCCATATTGGCTCTACACACAGCCATTACAATACTATTGACTATATTCCCTATGCTGTACTATTTTGTAACTACTGATTTATGCTTCATCCCTTCACCTTTTCCTCCCAGCCTCCCAACCCTCCTCCCCTCTTGCAGACACCATTACTATCCTCTGTATCGTGCTGTTTTCGTTTAGTTTGTTCCTTTCGTCCCTTAGATTCCACATATAAGTGAAATCATGTGGTATTTATCTTTCTCTGTCTGACTTGTTTAGCTCAGCACTATAACCTCTAGGTCCATCCATAACGTTGAAAATGGTAGGATTTCATTCATTTTTTCTTATGGCCGAGTAACATTGCATTGTATATATGAACCAAAACTTCTTTATCCAATCATCTGTTGATGGACATTTCAGTTGCTAACTTGTTTTCTTTAGTCTAGCATTTATTATACAAAACCACTGACTTTTAATACCCAAATTTTTCAATCAACTATACAAATTATATAAAATCTTAAAAGATAAGTAATTCAATATTTAAAATATTGTGGACTGTTTGATGTAATTTTCATATACAGGCATAACCTATAGCAGCTGATACACTTTTCTAATGGTTTCTTTTTCAGGCAGTGCAGAAAAGCTTTACCAGGCAATGAATCAGTGAAGGATGAGGTATGAGGCCCAGAATTGTGCTAGATGGCACCAAACCAAATTGGGATAAAATTTTTGCTCCAGATGATTTAAAAAGAAAACTAAACATAATGCAGGAGATACAATCAGTTATGTGCTTTAAAAAGATAAACCATCTCTAAGTGAGTAAAAATATTCTGTAGTTACATAACAGAAAGAAGGGAACAAAAAAAGGACAGGTAAAAGAGTTATGACAGCTTTTAAAAATCCAAGAGTACAAGGAAGCAAGTCATTTGCTGCAGGTTCTGTCAATGAATCACTCTCTGGGTCTTTACTAAAAATGTTTGCCTAAGGACAGTAGTCTTTCCACATCTTAACGGGCCTGTAGCTCACAAAGACAGCTCACTATCTGCTTTCAAGGAGCTCATTAAGATGACCATGTGAACAATAAAATAGCACCTGATTTTTGCTTTGGAAAAATTCCAGTTAGTTACTAGGCTCACCACTCTATCTTCCAACTCCAAATTTCACCGAGATACCATAAATTCATGTCACCTGTGGTTGTTTTTTTTACTCCTTTTGTTGATGATGCCTTCTGATTTTAGGTGAGAGAGTTTTGGATCCAGATTCCCTCTCTGCAGAAGGAAAGTGTTCTTCCTAACCTCTAGGAAGTCAGGGGGCAACCAAAGTGGAAAAAACAATTTTATTCCTGCTCTGCCAGCCATTCGTTCTCTTCCCAATTCCTTCAGCTCCCACTTTTTCTACAGGTGCAACTCCAATATATTCAAACTTAAGTTATCCAGGTGGCTAAATAGTTACAGAAGAAAATTTATATTTGTCCAAATATTACACTCAGGGCTGATAAGACAGTATTTAATAGTCTTAGTTCTTCTGTGGACACCCGCTAAAATCCTAAGAATTCATTCTATTTTCTTGAGTGTCAACTTATCTTACAGTATAAAAGTAAAAGTACCTGCCCTTGTCTATTCTTCAGAAATGCTGTGTGTACATCGAGGAAATTCTCTATCATTTTAAAGTGACTCCATACTCCTATTTTGATCCTTGAAAGAATCTTGTGAAGGAAGCATGGCAGGAATTATATTCTTCCCTGACAAATGTGAATTCCTTGTCCTTTTGAAAGATTTAATTTGAATAATTTCCCAAGATTCAGTCAAGAAAAATAAATGATTAAGAAAGGTAAAGTAACATCATATGCTACAGAATGATGAGCCAATGTACCGTGCAGTGTTTATTCTCCTGTTTAGATTTTCAGCATGTCTTTCACACAGAAACAACAGTTTATTCTTACATGACCTGCCATCTGGTCCCTGGGACGTAAGCTTTTCTCTCTGTGTCATCCTTATAAAAGAAGGAAGCCGAAGCACTGTCCCTTAATTTGTGGCTTTCAGTCAGAATCTTAACCAGATCACCACGTGTTTAAAGCCTGGTAAGAAAAACTGCACTGACAGCCGTAGATAAGCAAGGCACTAAAACCTATATTAGAGTCTCTGGGTTATGATACTGAGATATGGCATTTCACATTTATTTTGAAATGCATTTGCATTCATTACCTCTATTCGAGCATAAAGCAATAATCACAGTATATTTACACACTGTTTTTGTGAATGTCTGAACGCCTTTCTGGGAAGCTGGCAATGTACTTTTTGCAAACAGGAGAAAGAAAAAGACAAAAACAAAAATCCCTTCATACCTCCCACAGGCAAAGTCATGTTTCTGGCTTGTCAGTGGATAGTGACCACTGACACACGTGACTTCACAAAAAGGACAGCCTCAGCCTGAGGGCCAATGTGTTGATTTTGCCCCCATTTTACCCTGTCTTCAGCATTTGGTGGTAGTGGTAAGGAGAGAGGTCTGGCAAGTTTAGGCTTTGCAGCAGTGACTCAGCCATAAAGATTAGAAACTGCACGTCTGCTTACTGAAACAAAAGGAATTTTATGCGACTATGCGAGACCCTGAGTTAGCCTACTGAGGAAAGCACTGATAAAGGCTTGGTAAGTCCTGAATTGTGGAAACCAAAATATGAATTCTACCACCTTACCAGCCATGGACTCCAAAATCAATTACAAAATATTCTACAATTTTCCCTAAGAACAGATTTGGCAAGGTGCGTGAATTATTCCAGAAAAGTGTCTCTTCAAAATTCAACAAATATATAAAATGTCATAGCTAGCATTATGTGTGGCCATTAAATGAAATTATTTATGTAATTAATTTTGTCTGTCTGCTCCACCTTAACCCTTACAAACAGATCACAGGCCTGAAAGAGAGAGATTGAGAGAGAGAGAGAGAGAGAGAGAGAGAGAGAGAGAGAGAGAGAGAGAAAGAGAGAGACAGAGAGACAGAGACAGAGAGACAGAGAGAGAGAGACAGAGAGAGACAGAGAGACAGAGAGAAGTGTGTGTGTTTGGCGTGGGTGAGGAGGCCACTTTTCCTCATTTCCTCCCTTCACACTTTGATTACTCCTTTTGGAGGAAAATGCAGTATTTTTCTCCCTCCCCGGCAAGGCTCAAGACAGGCCAGGTGTCCTAGGATACTGGCTCTGGTCTTGTTTTGGGTGTGTGGATGTGAGCGGGGTTTGAGAAATTAATTTTGGGAATGAGGCATGTGGAACCTATTTTGATTTTTCGCAACTAACGTTTGAGTTTGCCAGGCTTCCCAAGTTTAGATACGACCATCTGCAGAAGAAGAGCTCTCTGTAAGTGGTTGACTATTGTCTGCAGCTCTGTAAGGAGGCTTCGTTTGGCTTATATTCACCCCAAACCCATTTTGAAGCGGAACCTTTAAAAGCCCTTCCTGTCTTGTTACCTGCTTTAACACTCCCTAAAGAGTCCATATGCCACTGGAAATTTCACTTTCAGTATAAAATATTCTGAAAATTCTACCTGCCCCATGCAAATATACTCCATTCACACATTTTACACTGACAATAACTATATCTATAGTGATGACTGTTTTTCTTCTCTCTTGTAACAATTTCTATGTTCATCATGTTCCCCCATTACTGGGAGAAGTACTCCATCTCCAGTAGTCTAAGATAGATAAATACATGCAATTCATCCTTCACCCAGTTTCACATGAATGAAAACAAAGAACAGACTAGGAAAGAGGTACAAAGAATATGGTATTTTTCTTTTTACCTCAGGAACTTATTTCTTTGAACTTTGGCACATACAAATTTCTGAAACCCTTATAATAATCTATAACCCAAATGGTTTCTTAAGTAATGTTTAAGGACATCAGTGCTTCATAGGAAGCCCTGTCTCACTGACTAGGTGTTAGTTCCTTTCAAAGTGCCTCAGAAGCCACTGTTGGTATCACATCTCCATACGTGCCAAGGTGGGAGCAATGCCTGTGAGCCACAAGAACACCTCTGTTTACCAACCGTTGGATGTATGCTTGGTCCCGGTCAAGGCCTCACCTTTAACCCCCATCTCACGGGGTGATCTTTGGTTCAAGTTTTTAGGATTCTCAAGGTTGGCCTGTTCTTACATACCAGGTAAAGGGAGATGCATTGTAAACATGGCTTTTTAGTCAGAAGAATTTTGTCATTCTAATGGAAATAGCCATTTTGCAAATACTTCTAAGTATCCAAAAACATTATAATAGAGTGTAAAAACAGATTTAGCCAATCACTGATATAACAATATGTCCTCCTCTTATAAGCAACATCTTTCTGAAATAACCTGTAAATATTTTGAAGAAAAATATTTTTACATTTATATCCCACATTGCAAATACCGAGTCAAAAGAAGAAATCCCAAAGTTGTTTTCAAAGACCACTACTTCTGCACTAGAATATATGTCATCAACCTGAGGAGGGATGAAGAGGTTGTCCCACAGAAGACATTCACTTAACTGTGTTTTCCTCTGAAAAACCTCACACCACCACCAAGAGATTCTGCCTGAGTGCCTCCCAGTCCTATCTCCCTAACAAAAGGCTGATGTGCAGTCTCCTGTGGCAGACCCTAATAATGAACTGGGCATCAAGTGTCAATGTGTCTCCTGAACCAGAAACTTCCTCACTTTTCAGCTGTGCGTAATTAATTCTCTAGATTCAATACCTCAAAGGGTAGCATTTCAACATTTAACCAAGGAAAGAATATCTCCAGATAATTCTTGGTTCATCACTTTCTCTTTATTGGTGACCTGAAATGTGGAGGCAGGGAGACTGTATTTGTTTGAGGAGAAGGACCAGGATGGAGTGAAGTAGGAGTCAGAGAGGGTATCTTTGAAAGACAAACCTTGACAAGATGAAATCTCTCTAGAGAGACATTACAGAAACTATATTGTTTCATTTAAAATTGGGTTTTAAAGCTTCCATTGAATTTGTGGAAAAATTGATGCCTGCATGGATTTTTGGCTGCGATGGGAATTTAGGAAGTCATTTATTGTTTTTAGTTAATTGCAGCGGTCTTGAGCCACTGTGGGCAGATGTGCATCTGTTTTATTTCTGTAGGGCTCTATGACACTGTTAAGGGATTAGACAATCAAGACTAACTCCTCCAGGCATGACCCTCCCTGGAGAGCTGCCACGAATGAGTTGAAGGCCCTCGTAGGGGTCTGAATGCAGTACTGACTTATACAAGGATGGTGGAGAAACAGCAAGACATGTCCACAATTATAAAATACGCATATTTTATTGAGGCACGGATATTGAACTACTATAACTTATTTTCTCAAAATTAGGCTATTCGCAGTTTAGAGCTAGTGAAGAAAACCAGTGTAAAGAACTTTAATACTAAGCTGGTTAAACAAACATTGGATAAAACATGAGTTTTATCAGAGGGCAAAGTTGCTTGCTCTGTATTCCAGGTGTTTTCTAGGCAGCCTACCATTGCAATTATTAATGTGCTCTTCATTAGCATTCGCTGCTTGATGGTCATGCTTTTAATATGGGCACAAAGTTCTAGTTAAGTGTGACAATCAGAAGTCTCAACTCCAGCTAATAACTGCTACCTCTCAGAAAGAATGAACAGAAAATAATACTCTTTCAGAGTGCCCGTCAATTTTACCATTAACTTACACTTTAAAATAGAAATATGGCACTCTTTTTTTTTTGACATATCACCAAGTATTACAAGAACTACTTAAAAAAATAGAATATGATTAAAACACAAATTTCTCCAACTGCCTGCAAAAGGAGATTCCATAAGAAGGCTTGAAAATCTACTTCCATTTTAATAGCTTTGTCATTATCTATATTAACCCCAACAGGTATTATTCAGTAGGTGGCTTGCTTTGACTACCCAGAACATTGTAAGTAAATGCAACAGAAATGCAACTTTCAAAACAGCACATAGAGGTTTTGGTTTTTTAAAACTCAAAATTAACAACGATGTAATGATGGCCCTGAAATGACTTGGAAACTTGGCTCTTATCCAAGAAATGAAGAAATTTTGGAATTCTAAAAAAGTTCTTTGTGGCGTTCATAATGTTCACTAATTTGAATAAAACTTAGCTGCATATAATGCAAGAACAAAAAGCTAAGGTCATAAACACAAACACACACACACACACACACAAAGGGCATACGTTTCTTCTTATGGTCAGAAATGTAGCTGATTATAGTTGATTATATTTGCCTAAATGTCCATCTGTTTCAAACAGTGAGTGGCTTGGTATCCATGCTCTGAAAATAATTTCGATGACCCAGAGCTCATTCCCATGCCACAGGGCTTGGCTGGTCTCCTCGGTCTCCTCGGGCACCAATTTCGCTCAGTGCCCCCCCACAACTTGGCTCCTTCTTGACCATATGCCTTCTGTTTACTTTCCCAGCCCTACTTGGCCCTGTTCCCTCTCACCCTGACCTTAGCTCTCTCCCATGATCCCAAGTCATTTCTAGTGAGGCCCTAAACCTGCCCCCAGCCCCACAAGACCCTAGGTCGACCTTTCAGGGCCTGAGTGCTGCTGCCACCATGAAGAGTGGTCATGCTCAGTTGTTAATCCACCCTGCATAAAACCGAGCGTGCATAAAATATAGCAGAAATGTAGCAGCTGAATGCACGTGCCACCAGTAGGCGAAGTCCTGTGGTGGGCACACTTTGTTGGGAGCGCTCCCCGCCTCCTGGTTCTGGGTTATCTTGTGCTCTCGGTGGTGCTGGTTCCTTAGGAACTTAGCATCTTCGGTTGTTTATGTTTTCTAAACCTTCTCATGAGATGCATCACGGCTTCAGTGGCGACGGCATCTCTCGCTGGGTCTGAGCCTCGACAGCCCCTCCCCCAGCCACCCCCTGCCCCACTGCAACCACGTGCGACCGAAAGGCGGTGATCAAAAATGTCGATATATCGGAGGAGATGCAACAGGACTCGGTGGATGTGCTACTTGGGCATTGGAGAAATATAACAGTGAAGGACACTGCATCCCATATTAAGGAGTTTGACAAGAAGTACAACCCCACCTGGCACTGCACTGTGGGGAGGGACTTTGGTATTTATGTGACACATGAAACCAAACACTTCATCTACTTCCACCTGGGCCAAGTGGCCATTTTTCTGTTTAAATCTGGTTAAAAGCATGGACTATGCTACACACCGAGTGATCCATCCCAAAACAAGGACTGCAGCCTAAATTCCAAATACCAGAGACTGAAATCTGCAGCCTTGCCTAAAGGAGCACCTTGATCTTAAACCTTTGTGTTGTTTTGTACAGGGCATTCTCTGCATTCATGTGTTGTGGTTATAAAATAATTAGCAAAACGACTTACATTTGTATTTATTTTCTATTCTATACCTCTCTGCCCTATGTTTTTTCTCCTGAAGATCCATTCCTTTCCAAAAAGAAATCCATTGGAGGGGAACAAACCTTCTCATAATAAAAAAAATAAAAAAATAAAAAAAAAATGAAGGATGACAATTTCAGGGTTAATTCTTAGGAATAATCGGGGCTCAAAGCCTCATGCAAAGGAAGAGGTTGTTCCCAGCACTGGGCACTTGGCACTGTTAACTGCTTCTCATGCTTCAGGATGGGCTCAAATGTCAAGTCCTCAGCAAGTGCTCCCTGACCACCCTCTGAAGTGGTCTCCTCCAGTTACTCACACATCACACCGTTGGTGATACTAACACGGTCTGGAATTATCTCATTTGTTTATTGTCTGTTTACTACCTCCTGTCCCTATAAAGTCAGCTGTATGGGAGCAGGTCTTTTACAGAATATATTTTGTTTACTGCTGTACCTCCTGGGTCGATGGCGGTGCTCGGCACATTAGTGGGTGCACAATAAATAAAGGCCAAATGAATGCATACGTGGGAGAGTTTTGTGGGGAGGGGAAGTTCACAGGGTCCCTGAAATTATACCATGTAAGCAATTGCCGATATGTGTCTCTAGTGCTAAGTGAGATGGTTAGGAGGGGATAAGTTAGAGTTGAGTGGATTAAAGAACTTTGTGTTCTACGTCTAAAAACCAGAGGTAGAAAAATGTGCCATTCACCATGTCTCCAACACTGTATGAAAAGCTCACCAGCTGTATTTCAACTTCATGAGAGCACTGATCTAGGAGTGAGGGGTGTGGGCTTCCACAGTTACCATCAACACGATGGATAAACCTGGGCACATGTGACTCGCCGCTTTGCATATCCTTTACTTCACAGGAATAAGGAGTTAACATGCATTTTTCTCATTTGGTCTTCACAACAAAGCTATGTGATGGCTACTGCTTTTATGCAATTATGTGGGAAAGGATAGAGACACCTGTGCAGTCACAATTATTAAGTGGAAGAGCTGGGATTTTGACCTAGGATTGATTCGAGGATTGTTGCTCTCAACCAAGTCCCCTTCTGTTCTCGGTCTTTCTTATGTCATAACAGTGAGTAGGAAGAATAAAGAACTCCGAATGAGGCCACAACTGTGGTCTTTGGTAAAGCCATTTTCCTTTTTTAGTTCTACCAAGGCCTCATTTTACATTTTCAATTTAACCAAGATGATTTGGTCATTGTTAGCATTCTCTCTGAAGAAGAGCCTGAAATGTAGAGATTTGGGTGACTTGTAAACTCAGTTTACTACTGGGAATGATTTTTGGCTCAAAAACCTGCCAGCTGTAACATATAAGCCATGCTAATATTTTAGGAATCACCATATTTTACACTTCCAGTTACTACTAAGTCTCTCAGTTTGTTTTTGTGGTACTTTAGTCAAAATGAAAAGAGATCAAGTTAATTACTGCTTAGAACTTTTTTCAACACTAATAAAAGACTTCAGGTTCATATCTTGACTACGTGTTTAGAAAAATCTATTACTTTAATAATAAATAAATCTCCTGGTATCCCACTCTTAAGAGATTGCTGCCTATCTAAAGGTCTGTATTTTCACTACGGTAAAATTCATTTTTAAACTCATGAGAACATTTTGAAATGGAACTGAAAATAAAATTAAGCCTAAAAGGATGAGTGAAGTGCAGGCCAGGTTTAAAATTTGTGAATTTGACTCTACCTCTTGGTGCCATCTACACTTAATTCTTTCCTTAACAGACTCTGCCACAAAATGGCCAATTTCAAAATGTAACAGTGTAATTGTAACATTAAACTTCTTAAATAGTAGCTTAGTGGACAAGGTACTGATCAGCTTCCACATAAACCCATACCCCAACCCCAGAGAACATACTGCAAATTACATACAAGATGGCTGCACATTATGAGAACAGGAAATGGAAATTTCGGTTGTTGCTCTAGCTGAACTAAGATTAGTAACGTTCGGCCAAATTGATGTAGCTCTCCAAACTAGGGAAACACTATCCAAACTAGGAGCACTATTTCGTCACCAGTTCTCCAAGCCATTGTCCCCAAAACTTCCTTTCCCAGCTGAAATGATTCATTTTGGCCAGCGAATGAATTTCCCTCTATCTTTCTATAATTCCACCCCACAGTGGAGTTCATCCTTCTTTCTCCTTACCTAGTTTTCTAGTACTCTTATTTGGGCAACCAGATACCAGTCCTATCTTCCTTGTATATTGGATTGGAAGAAGAGTTTTTTTCTTTTTTAAACCAACAGCCTCACCTACCATTTATTTACTGGAATGAAAAATAAAGAAGAGACTGAGACTTTTGCATCAGAAGTACTCAACAACCCTTGACAAAAACCAATACGTGCACATTCTCTCTCTCTCTCTCTCTCTCTCTCTCTCTCTCTCTCTCTCTCTCTCTCACACACACACACACACACACACACACTTAATTTGTAGTACCTCTCTGCTCTCTTATCTACTGCCTTGTTATAGATCAAAAGTTAAAACATTACTATCATCAGTGTAATAACACTGTAATTTTCAAAAGGAAGTGCAGAAACTGAGCATTTGAGTAAAAAGTGGGTAAGAACTGAGCCCTGCTCAAATTTAATCAGGTACACAGATAACAGAGGGGCAGATACATGGTAAGACCCTTGGGTTTGGGAAAGAATAAGACTAGAAGTTTCTTATAATTCTTCAGGTAATTTTTCGCGGGGCGGGGGGAGCGAGGGGGAGGAAGTTAGATGTTCACTAGTTAGAGTCATTAAAGCCAAATGGACATCATCAGTTCTGGGCTCCCTTGTTAACAGTAAAGGAAGCAAGCAATCATCTTATTAAAAAAAAAAAAAGTCACGTCCTTGGCCATGGTAAACTAAGGGAATCACAGGATGTCCTGTCTAATGGTATCTGGCTTCCTTTCACGGAACAACTTCAATTAACGCGAAAAGAACACTCTCAACTCTCAACTAATAATTGGGTGGCTGTGACCTGCTCAGTCCCAATCAGAATCCAAAAAATAATAAAAATCTACTAGTAGGCCTAGGGCATTTGTAAAATCATAAGTGACCTTATATTTTATAATATCTTTAGATTTTGAAACATATGGCTAAGAAATCTGGCTTTTAGCTGCAAAGGTTCTAGAAGCCAAGCATCCCCACCATCTCAAAAAATCACACAGTATCTCAGTAGATCCTTTAAGGCAGTGGTCCCCAACCTTTCTGGCACCAGGGACCGACTGGTGCTACTATGAGATTCTAATGCCTGACGATGTGAGGTGGAGCTGAGGCGATGATGCTAGTGCTGGGGAGCGGCTGCAAATGCAGATGAAGCTTCGCTCGCTCAACCACTGCTCACTTATTGCTGTGTGGTCTGGTTCCTAACATGCCATG
>NW_011888784.1:14994341-14999376 GCF_000151845.1 Pteropus vampyrus
AAGTGTAGTTGGGGCAGATTTACTCTGACCCCAGAAACAGAAAAGGAGAGAGAGGAGGGAGAAGCAGAGGCCTGGCACATCCACACAAGAGGCCATCGCCCTGAGCTGGGCTCACCCACCTCTGTCCTGCACTCACCAAATAACCCCTCTCTTCTGCTTCCTACTTTTCTAGCAGAGCTTGTCAGCTCACAAGCTCCACAAGCTTTCTATTTCATGGTTATTGATGGTGAGCAGTCCCTATAGCTGGGATGATGAATTCAAAGGTCTCCTTTTGTTGATTCTTAATTGGTCAGTCTCCACGGGGATTCACTCAGCCTTCACCCAGACCAATAGGTCAGGGGGCTGGAGCACGGGGGTATGGTGAATGCAGATGGCTTGTTTCCTGGCCAGGACTGCACTACCACTATCTGCACAGGTCACATGAAGGCCAGATATTGCTCAATAATTTCCATAAAGTGGAGGTTAGACTAAGGGTTGGGGGAGGTCAGAGGATTGTAGCAACATGGCTCAAAAAAAGCAATAACCTGTAATCTCACTGTTTTAGGGCCCCACACAGTACCTGACGCACAGACGGAACTCAAAAAATAAGAAAACCAAAATTCAAAGAGTTTACGGAAGAAGAATCCTCACAGAGGACTGATTATTTTGCAGTTAGTGCAAGATTCATGGTGCATACTAAGCAGGCTAGACACATCACAAAAACAAAACAAAACAAAACAACACAAACCCACAGGAGGCAGCTTCAATGTACTCTAGAGAAAAATCAAACGAAATATGGGCCATGGACTGTGATGTGTGAAACCTCAAAGGGCAGATGCTGCAGGAGCACATTTCATTTGTGATCTGTGATGTTTTAATGTAAGTGTGGTACTTGCATCAGGCAAATTTTTAATATCATCCATGTGACTTCAGTTAAGTTCATGAATATCTTGAGATGCTTCCCAGTATATCTCAGCATGTAAAACTCATTAAAATTAAGACTCTATAAAAAAAGGTACATGGGGACTTATCTGTCCAGTTCCTACCATTATTAGTTTATACCCTTTCAATTTCTCTAGGAACATCAAGTAAATATGAATATATACTCTCATTTTCTTTGCTTTTTACATAAAAGTATACTGTATTATTTTAACCTAGTGATGGCCAATACAAATATCCAAAAATTGGGGGATCAAAAGAGAGAAGCTTTTTACTTTTTCTCAAGTGGCTTTTTGTAAGAAAGAAGTAACCTTCCCACTACGTCAGTCACTCAACAAGGCTCAAACTTGTGCCTCCAGGCTATATGAAAACTTATACACAGTGGTCACAATAGAGGACACACACATTCAAATGGTTTTTATTTACATGCTCATTTTCTGAAAGCTTTTTAAAATTATAGAAACAATAATTTTGCCTCTGCCAGGTATCAGCACAATAATCACAAAATTACTTTATTGGAGTCAGATGTGGATACCTTTCCATCTCAGATTCCTCCCATCAAGCACTGCCTCCTCTCGGCCTGTTGTCCCTGATACTAGATGCTTTTCAAGGAAAAGTTGTGCATTATTTTTATTTGTATTCCATGTGCCCAGCATGGAATTTAGCATATAGAAGGAACTCAGTAAGTTTGCTGAAAGACTAGATTCTTCAGAGACTGTTAGAATTTTGGCTTATCATTTTAATATAACGATAATTGTATAATTTTTTAAAGAGTGGGAATTAAAATTTTTTTTTATTGTTAGCAGCCTGAAAACATGTTTTGGCATTCCAAAATGATAAAAAGGAAGTAGACTGGGTGGGGAAGAGAAGCCCATTTCAGTAGCTTCGATTTCTCCTGATTTGTTAAGCATCAAATGCAAACCTTGCAGGGAATCATGGAGGGCTCTTAAATGAAGGGATTTACTGTTTACAACCAAAGTACGACGGAACAGAAAAAACACCTCCCTGAGATGTCAATGCCTCTGGCATTTTGGATAAATTGCCTCTCAGGACCTTGCCAGGTAGGCTGACTGTAAAGAACAAGGAATTCATGTCTTAAAAACAAATGCTACTTCTAGGACAAGTAAAACAGGATCACAGAAATCTAAGGTGTACCTCACCTGAAGAGCACTGTCTTTTTAGGATTATGCAACGACAAACACTGGCCATAAAGCCCAGGACCAATTCTGCATGCATGATCACAATTTCACGGACTCCCACCAGTGCATGCTGTATCATTTAACACGTGCTCTTTCACATCTCTTGCCCTAGTCTTCTCCTGTTTCACGTCATGGCCCAAATCTGGTCCTTTTGGCACATTTTACCTGCATAAACCAAACGAGGTCTATACACAACAGGAAGACTGAGCTCTAACCATATTTTCTTTACTAGAGAAACTACACAAAAGGACACCATCACTTAAACAGCCGAGCATCCTACGGGTATATCACCATCTTCTGCTCCTTCAGAAAAAAATAATAATAATAATAATAATAATAATAATGCTTTAAGTAAGAAAGTCTGTCCTGGTTTAGGTGAGTAATATCCTAATTAGCCCGGGAAGAGTTAACATTGAAAAGGCACAAGAATTTTTTTAGTAACCTACTAAGAAATCATTTCTTGGTGACCTATAAAACTGTTTAATCTTTACGTCACTAATGATTTATTTTCATTAAAATAAATGAGCATTTGGGAACGCATTTAACAGAAAGATATTTAGGAGAAATTTCTTTGATTCATGCTAGAAGGCAAAAGTTTTATAATTTCAGTTTTGGCCTATGTAAGCTGTAAGTTTCCATTTTCAAAGAATTCTCTGAACATAATATAAATTCTGAGGGCCAACAAGACCAAGATAAACAATCGGAATTTTAAAATGAACTAAAACAATGTTCATATGATACAAACGGGATGTGCGTGGAAAAAAGGCTGCTGGCATAGTGCTTAAGGGTCTAGATGAGTGTGACATATCCAGTTTGGTACTACAGAAGGTGATAGCTGAAAGACAACCTAAAGTCAGGAAAATGAAACTATTCTAACATATTTCATTGTGGGAAAGGATACTTTTCTCAGGAGAGGAACAAATCAATTTTCCTTTATAGTGAAACTGACAAAATTCAAAAGTAAACAAATCTACACAATCCAGTAAATTCTCAGTCTACTGAAGCCTGCCATCAGGGTGACCACCTTCCAGCTGTCAGAGGAATTGGCACGGAGGCCGCATGGAGCACCCTCAACAGTTTCATCGGAGTCATGTCTGCAACATTTATGGCATTAAATGACTCAGAAGAATCCTTCGCCGTGAAGTACCAGACACCTTGCTTTTGAGTTTGGGAGAATCAGAACAGTATAAATGTAGACTAGCCACCCCTCGAAGTCAGGTTGCTAACTATGAAGTAGGCTTCAGCAAGTACAGAAGCCACTGCCAGACCCAAGTACCAGTCCAGTTATGGGAGGAAGCTATGCTGGTTGCTCCTACTTGGGAGAAGATGCTTCGAGCCAGTCCACCTTGTCCTGACTGCTACACTGGGGCCTGAGAGAGTTCTCTCATGGAGAATTAAGGATTCCTAGTACTTCTGGACTCTGCTCCACGGGGCGCTATTGGAACTTCATTTTCCTTTTAACTCTCATTTCAAAATGGGAGATCAATTCCGGCATGCACACTCCTGTTTACATTATGCTGTTTTTCAATTAATGAGTTTTCAGTGGCTTTCCATGTTCAAGTTCTGACCACTTCAATGCTTTTCAATGCTCCTACCTTATTTTCCACTACTGCCTAATGTGCACCTTGCCAGACCAAAGAAAATTCTGATTCTAAAGCCTATGCTCTTTTTACCCAAATGTTTGGTCTCCCACTGTGTCTTTCAACTTCTCACAGCATACTGGCCCGGAGGGTACCTTTTTCTACTTTGTCACTGTGGGCTCAGGAAACTTTTGTAAACAAGCCAAATATTCAAAAGGCAAATAAATCTATTACGAAATGAGCTGCTCGCACATCTGACTTTGCTAGAACTCTAGGCCCTTGAAGAGGCATCTAGCAGAGAGCTTGCCCAGAGGAGATTCTTAAGTTTTTGTCAAATTAGTTCTCCAAACCAGATATTTAGATTAGTCCCAATATTTCCCCCTCCATTAATCTAAAGGAATATCACTGCAGCTTCAAGAGGACCCTGTAAATACAGAAAAGATATTGCTTATGGAAACCACTGTCCTAAATTCAGAGGACCATCTCAAACCACTGTTCTGCTAAGATAATGTACTGTAAATAGATACGAGTGGTAACAACCACTGCTGAGCAGGGGTGAGCTCTCACCAAGGGCACCCAGAAGAAGGCCATCCCTGTAACAGAAACTCTGACAAAGAACCCTGAAAAGAGGTTAAAAAATTGGGCACCTAGTAATCAAAGCATCAAGTAATCCTGTGATTTTTACAAATACTAAGAAAAATTAAGGACAAAAATAATTATTTTCAAAAACCTCCTATGGCAGTAGTAAACCCAGATGATACTAATACATATGTAATGGAGGCGAATAAAACTATACTTTTGCTGTCTGCAGCTGCACTGTTTGGGGGAGTATGATCGGAAATGTACATTCTGGTTGAAGCGAGCCATGTTACAACAGCTTCTATTAAATGGAACATGCTTTCACAACTCTATTTTTTATACACGCACAAGATTTTTCTTTTTGTTTTTCTTAACAAGAGTTCATTTTTCAAAGTTGGCAAAGTTGGATGTCAGAGTCAATGTTTTAGGCTTAAGTTTTCATTTTGTTTTTCTTTATAGTCCATTTCCTGGGGCCAAGTAATTTTTTTAAGTATTCAGAAACATACGCTACTGTAGTTGCATGTTCAAACACCCACGTGGAAATAGTCCTCTGGACTTATATATTCATTCTTAAAAGCTTGGAGTATGCAAACAAAGATTTGGTGGGCAGAGGGCCAGCTAATAAATCTCATTTCCTACTAGCATCTGCAAGAAACAGCTATATGGAGTGGCCTCTCCAGGGAGAGCCAGAGCGGGACTCGCTCTGTGAATTAAAGTGTCACCTCAAATGCCCCACGCCACATTTATATCATTTTAAGC
>NW_011888784.1:15001101-15004622 GCF_000151845.1 Pteropus vampyrus
AGAGAATAAATCATTTAAGAAATGAGGGCTTCAAATGTATCACCTGTAAGAACAGTTTGAGTAAGTGAGGTTTAAAAGCAACTCAGGGTTTTTGTTTTTGTTAATTTTATTTTAGATTTCAGAACGTTCACAGAGAAAGGTGAAGGGTAAGGGAGAGAAGGAACCCAACCTTCCAATCACAGGGGTCTCCAAAAGGAGTCTCAGAGGTTGTGGACCAATTTTGGTTTATATTAAGAGAATAACAAGCACTTGGAATCTGTAAGGATGCCATGTCAACATATTAGTTGGAACCATAAGGCATGAGATTTTGGTGACCTCAGGGGCACAGCCAAAATTAACTCCAAGTATTTACATAACTGCCAGAGATGATGGGGCAAATGTTGCTTATCATTTTTTTTTTTTTTTGAGTCAACAGTGTTTCTTCAGTCAAAGAGAGAGGAAGTGGGGTACTTTTACTCCCATTTTATAAACATGCTACAGTGATATACACTGAATATTCTACCCATAATGCCATCTGAATGTTTAGATGAAGGCATTAAAAAAAAAGAGTTATTTCCTGTTGCTCACTAGCTGAGAGGATGCGCTTTAGAGGTATGTGTGCTCTGCCTCAAAGCAAAAGCATTGTTAGCGGTTATCAAGGTAACATTTAAAAATAACTACTTGGTACAAAAGAACTTCAGAGGAAATATGAGTGAAGCTATCAGTCTCCCTTCAAGTCTGGCCTTGAGCTGCATTAGGCTCTAGCTGCATTCTCCATTACATTGTTATCCTTATCAAACAATGCAAACAATTTTAATGAGCTTATCTACAAGAACATATTGCCAGATATGCTAATGTAAAAATGATGCCAACCTTACAGGCCGACTCATTAATCAAAAGGCTCACAATACAATGACCAAGATCAGCCCCATCCTCAAATCAGACCTCAGCAAGATACCAGGAATTACCTTCCTATTGTAAATAAGGAGGGCGGGCTCCCACACCCATGCGGAGGCCATAAACTCCTAAGAATAGGCATAACTGCACCCAGTTTTCTTCAAGTTCATTGCAGTCTAGTCGCTTTCTAATAAACCTTGGAATCTATGGAGAAAATTTTGGTGAACGCCTGACACCATGACCTCTGCTGTCAATCCCTGCACCAATCAGCGAGCAGAATTCTTACAAAGCTCCATCAATCTGGCGGTTTAACATCACAGACTGCAGCCTAATCTAGAGGATTCCATCTTTCTTGCACACACACACACATCAGGGCAGACGCAAACATTTTTTCTAGCCATCCTCCTGTCTTTAGGCTCAGCGTACCTAATGGCTCCTTTAAAATCTAAAAGAGAAGGAGGAAAGGAAGTGCTACAGCCTGTCTCTCTTTGCAGAGAGGGGAAAATTGCTTGCATTTTTATCAATGTGGAAGGAAAGAGATGGAGGGAGATCCCTTGCAGGCAGCAAACCTATTCACAAAATGCTCTCCATCTGCAATCGTGAAGCCTCAAGGCATGCCCAACATGACACATGGAAACGGATAGCAAAGAATCACGATCGCCTTTAAAAACGCACGTCTGCAGCCCAGTCCAGGGGCAGCGTCTGCTCCATTATATAACGGGCCGGATTTCCGCGCGCCCCCGCCGAGGTTCCCCGCCCGGCGCCGCTCCCGGTGCCAGCCCCATTACCTGTAGGAACGCTCCCCGCGCACGGTGTGCTTCCGGAAAGGAATGATGGTCCCGTTATCCTGGATGATGTCGTTGTTGTTCTCGCCATTTGGGGACAGGGTTTGGGTCGGACCAGGCATTGGCGCACTCCCGAGATAGGGAACAAACAGCTGCGGGCCGGCTGGTGAGGAAGGTGGCTGTGTCTTTCCTTCCCGCTCGCCTGCTCCTCGCGCAGACCGTGCCTGCTCGCTCCTCCAAGCTCAGGCTCCCGCCCCGCCCCGCCCCGCCCTCCCGGGTCCCGCCCTCCCGGCTGCTGACGTCAAAGCGCCGGCAGCAGCAGCCTGGTCACGTGGCCAGGCTCGTCACCATAGCAACTCGCTAACTCATCACCTCGGTTCAATTCGCACAGGGCCGCGACGTGACCACGCCAGCAGCTCCAGGCAGGCACCGGGGCAGGCCTACATCTGGCATGTAAAACCCCAGGCCACCCCAGCCCCCCTCGCAGACTCGCCTGGTCTGAAAACCAACTCTTCCTCTAACCATTTCCTTTCCGACCCGTGCTCCAACTGCAGCTGTGTACACAAAAGAGCGATTCAGGCAGAGGGGTGTGGGAGACCCTTTAACTCCTTCAATACCAAATCCTTATACCGTTAAAATTAAACTCAGTCTGGTTTCAGAAAAATATAGTAAGACCCGGTGGCCTGCTTCTAGAAAATGTATCAGACTAAGGGTTTCGAATTTCCAGCTTCCTGCTCCATTCTCCAAACAGCATCAGCCTCCTCTTCCAAAGAAGCCCCAAACCTGAAAACCTAAGAGGAAGCTGCATATCCTTCTAACCAATGTAAGCTTTAATAACGATTAAAGATTGCAAATTAAGAGATTTTCTGCACAAAAGAATCTCCAAAGAAGGTTTGTGAAAAAGATAACTACCATTTTTAGAACATCATGGATATTCAAGACCCCCTAATTCAAATTCTTATACTGCCTCCTGATACAAATAATTAACTCCTTGTCATTTATTTCATTTTCATTTTAATTAAAGTGAACACCCAAGTTAGGATTTGGAAGCTCTCAACATTCAAGCTGTTCTATTTCATTGCAAAGCAGTTTTCAAATACACTGGCTATGAACAAGAACTATTATTATCCCAACTTCAAAGATGAATAAACTAGTAAGATTAAGTAACTTGCTCAAGGTCGCATGAAAGTGTGAACTGGAGCTCCAAAATGACATCAATGTGACTGGACAGTAGTGAACTGTGTTTACTGTGAACTCAAATATTGTAGATCAGGTAAGAATCAAGTATTTTATGTACATTCTCAACATGACCACTGAATGGTGAATATAAATTGCTATTATTGTACAGTCTATGGATTAGATTATAAACTCTCAACAGACCCCAGACGTGTCCAATGCTTTTCTCCAGAGGGAAGAGAGTTTAAAGGATTCTCTGCTTATCAAAAGCAGTTTCTGACCTTTTGTGGGATGGGAAGGGAAGAAGAATTGGGATATAAAAACAGCATAAATATATGCAGCAGAAAATACTAGGCTATATGGCTCATCCTGTCACATCATTGTATGGTTCATTAGCTTTATCATTTTATGATACGGATATTAAAAACAAGTAAAAACTTTGTCATTCCTGACAATTCTCCAGCATATCTCCCTGGTAATAAGTTATTTCTGGCAACAAGCTACTAGAATTAGAATCAAATGATTTACAACCCAGATGGTAATGATATTCTCAAACAAGGGGCATTTTTTTTCTTATTTTATATTCTCCTTTCAGGCTCTATTTTAATAATATTATTTTCTGCTTCTCCAGTGAATTCACAGTGTTCAAGTGATTTCTTCACCCATATTTCAGCTTACATGAAA
>NW_011888784.1:15005912-15013007 GCF_000151845.1 Pteropus vampyrus
CAAAAATCACTGGCTTGGTATCATTAGGCAGAGGAGCTAGGGAAGGGGGAAGGACATCTAAAGACTAAATATTCCCTTAAGAAACGGAGCTAATCAAAGACAGTCTATACTGGAAGAGGCTCTAATACTGTGAACTGGCAAGTTTAAAACTGTTTCTGTTTCCCCATCCCTCAGCAGGGTAAGCAGAATCACACAGAACATTACAGAAAAATATAACTAAGCTAAAATGTCCATATAAATTGACTGTGGATTAAAGTTGTCTTATGTACATAGGCATATCAAAAACAAAGTACATGCAGACCATAGTCCTATATCTTCAACTGCCTAATGGAGAAATGGCTGCTCTCATCAAGCATCATGATTAAAGTTGGGCATCTGGAGTTGGACCAACCTGGGTCCCTGACTTGGTTTTACCACCTGCTGGCTGTGTAACTCCAGCAAGTTACTTTGCATCTCTAAGCTTTAGTTTCCTCATTTATGAGGTAGATGTAATCATACTCGTTTTATAGTGTTGCTGTGAAGATTAAATTACATAATACATTTAAACAGTCAACACAGCAAATTCTTAGTGGTATGTGTTGTTATTTTTAAACAATGTTAGGCATACCCTAAAATGTTCATTCATTCACTTGACACTTATAACTGGATCTCTTGTGTACTGAAAGCTGGCAAAACAAGATGAAAAGTCCCGGAATCTGTCCTTGAGGAACTCATTGCGGGTTAAGATAAAATTATTTGGCAACGATGATACGACATAATGCGGTAATAATTGTACCACATAGGTGATATGGGACCGTAGAGGATGAGCACCTAATTCAAAATGAAAATTGGGAAGTAGGTCTGAAAAAGTTTCCCCAAGGAACTATTACCTAAGCCTAGGATGAATAATAATAACTTTTTTGTAGACTTCCTATGTGCCAGCCAGACTGTAAGCCCCTCAGGGCAGAGGCTTCGACTGTTCACTGACATATCTGCAGTTCCCAGAACGGGGCCTGGCAGGAAGTAGGCACTAAACAAATATGTAATTTATTCAACAAATACCTGATCTGATTCTCAAACCAACCCCAATGACAACATGGAGGCTCAAGGAGGAAAAGTAAGTTGTCTGGGATTGGATATCAGGTTTTCTCAGCCCCAAAATTCACAAGCTCATCCACTAGGCTGCACGGTCATTTAAAAGAGGAATGGTTTAGTGTAGTGGGAAGATAAAGGGTTTCTCAAGCAGATATACTTAGGTACAAAGGTAAGAAAAAATGTGATGTCTCTGGGAGACAGCAAGTTGTTTAGCATGGACCCAGAACAGAGTACACAATGGCAGGGGATAGGCAAGGCCCAGGACCAGAAAGGTGGTAAGGCCAAGCTAAGTGGTTGACTTTAATTCTGAAGGTTGACTTTAATTCTGAAGGTGTTTTGGAACTTAAAGTGCTTTAGAGAAGGAAATTAATGGTGAATTCACACCAAGAAGGTCTGATGCTGGCAGTAGTGTGGAGGATATATTGAAGAAGATTAAAATACGCCAAACAGTGATGAAGACCTAAACTAAAACAGATGCACAGGGGATTAAAGAAGAAAGCACAGAGTAGAGGTTTTCAGAGGGTAAAACTGTTGGGATTTGCTATCTAACTGGACGTGGGCATGGACACTGAATGGGGTTTAAATGTATGTAGTGAAGGAGAAGGGGACATTTCAAATGAATCCCAAGATCATGGCTTGGGTGACCAAGTGGATAATGGTCTCACTTATCAAGCTAGGAAATACAGATTGAATCGCCCTTCTGGAAGAAAGGTTCTCACAATGTTTTAGATATTTAGAGAAGTACCTATAAACTTCCTAGTAGGAACAATCAGTGGTCACTTGAGTTCACACATAGTGGGTGTTCATTAAGTATTTGTTGAATAAGGGAATATGTGGGTTTTTGAACTTATGAGACATGTTTGACTTGGAGATTTGGAGGAAATTATCTCATAGGTGATAATTGAAGCTGTGGGTGTTGACACCTTCACTCAGGGAGAAAGAGAAGGCCTGGGATGGAACTCTTTAAAAGCTGAGTGATAAAAGGGAAGCCTGCAAAAAGAGACTGCCAAGGATTTTTGTGTGGTGGGGCAAATCACAAGAGGGAGTGGTTTCATTGGGCTCAGGGGAGGAAGGAGCAGGGAGAAGTCTCTAGGGCCAAATGTCACAGAAAGTTTGAATTAGATGAGGCAGAGAAGTGTTCACTACATTTGATAAGGTGCTCTCAAAGATATTTTTAAAAGGTTGGATTTCAGATCATAGGGAAAGCTGCAATTCTTTGCAAAGTTACTAATATTCTGACCTAGCAAAAATACTGAAGGAGGAGATATTCAATCAAGGGTCATACATATAATATCAGCAACTAACTAAAATCAAGTATTTACACTAAAAAGCTCCCAACAATACCAGAGGGACCAATATATTAAATAACAGGAAGCCATTCGGCACCAGACAAACTGATCCTACCTGAGTCCTCATTCTAGAGGAATCAAGAGCCATGCCCCCCGCCCCAAAAGATCAAACAAATATTTAAAACCATGTTTGGAGAGCAAGATTACTAAGGTGGACCCAGAGGATACAGAGCTAGAGCCATGAGAACAAGCATAAAAGGAAGCCAGCAGCAGTACCAGCACACAGATCCAGTTGAGGAAGACAGAACTGGGTACCAACCCAGATTTTAATTTTCAGAGTTCCTAGGTTATAGCACAATCTCATTTCTCTTCAGATTTTGGCCAGCGAGCACTGATAATTGTGTATTAGCAGAAGTCATTGTTTCTGTACTTTTCCAACATGCAAGGTTCATCTAGAACAGGGATTTTACATTGCTTTGGATATGAAAAATCCAAAATACAATGGCAGAGAAGATATGAAATCATTAGCCAAAATGGATGTTAATCCTGATTCCATCCAAGAAGGATCTATTCATCACAAATGTCTTTTCTAGGTTAAAATGTGTTGAGTGGAGCTAATAAATGCTACAGTCAAAAGCTTTCACAGCTGTCACACCACCTTAGATGGGGCTTCCTCAGATTATTATCACCTCCTTCCGAATGCAGGCAGAAGATTTCACTTAGCTGTCACTATTGCTGTCCTGGGACAAATGATTTCTCCCATGTGTATGTCCTAGGATATTTTCCAGTAGGAAATAGCAAGAACAGCTTTGCAATCAATGACTTAAAATATGCCTCACACCCAAAACGATAGCAATGAATAAATATGTGATTGGCCAGCCAGGGGCAGTGGCCCTGAAATCACCTTGATGGCATAGAAATGTATCTGAGATTGGTCCTTGCTCACTACCTAAACCCTGAGGCATAGAAGATTTTATTAATTCTTCCTTTAGCTCTGGGGAGAATTGTATGATATGTAATATGCCTCCTGGCTTTTAGTAATAGAATTTTCCTTAAGAAAAGCTGGCGAATTATATTTTCCCCCAGATGAAGAAACTCTCTTGAAAGCCAACTTTAACGGGTATGTTCCTCCAAGACTGACTTTTGAGATTACCTGTCTTTGCAGATTATTTATCAGCCACATTTATAGCTATGCTGATAGGTTCACAAGGTAGCATCTTGCAAACCTCCTCCCTATTTGCTAGTAAAATAGCAAGTTTTCTGTAATGTCAAAGCACAGAACACACCATTGCATAAGATTTCTCAGTGTTGGAATTTATTTCCTAATTTGCTTTTTTTGGATTTTCTCAAGCTTGGACTTAATTTTGTGGAATAACTCATAGAACATGATGGGAATGCAATTTAAAAACACTCATAGAGTATTATGATTTCTGTAATCATTCAATCAAATCTATGCAATGTGAGGTTTCAGTCTATTAAATAAAAATGTGCTTTTGAATTATACCATCTGGTTAAATTTAAGAGCTTTAAATATGTTTTCCATAAAAATACAATGTGACAAATGTTATAATTGAAGAATGTATTAAGTATCACAGGAATACAGAGAAGAAAATAACCATGTTTGGGAAAGTAGGAAAAGCTTCACCAAGGCAGTGATATTTATTTGTATTAGGGCTCAATCATTCATTCAACGAATATTTATTGAGCACCTACTATGTTCTAGGAATAATTCTAGGTGCTGAAAATATAGAAATTAACCAAATATATAAAATTCCTTGCCCCTGTGGAACTTATACTTGAGTGTATGTGTGGGTGTTGCGAGCTAGGAGGGTTAGCCATGGAGATGAGGTCAGAAAGATCACAGAGGCAATAGAATGTACAGGGCTTTGAACAGCCATTGTAAAGAATTTGGCTTAAAACCAAAGTTAAAAACCATTAATCTGTAGCAGTGTTAGCAGTGTCTGTTGGCATAGATGTGGAATTCTAATAACAACGACAATAATAGCAATACCTAATATTTATTGAGTACTTTTTATGGGCCAAATATTATGCTTTAACTGAGTAGTTATTCTAATCCTCACAGAAACTTATGAGGAAGGGGGCAATTTTGAATCCTGTTTGTCAGAGGAGGTAACCAATTAAATAACTTCACCTGATCACAGGCCAGGAAGTGGCAAAGCTGGGTGTGAACACACCTACCAGGTATCAAAGCCATCATTCTTATTCACTAACATCCTGCCTTCCCGCTAGAGTCTGATAAAAACTGGATGTAAATAGGCAGAATCTAGGGTTGGGGACTAGCCGGGATGAAACAGCAGAAGGACATAAAGGCAAGATAATGTAGGTTGCTGCACTGAAGGCAATTCAGTCTAGGGAGCAAGGAGGTAAAGCCAGAAGGGCTGGAGGCAGAGAGAATGAAGAAGGGATGGGAGACTGTACAGGAGAGCAGGATTTGTGGGAGTAAGAGATTAGAATAAACAGAAGAATAAGAGCTGTAAATTATGGTTAAGGAAAAGAAGGGGGAAGGAGGAAGAGATACCAGGATTTGGGGTTAGCAGTATATGTGATTAGTAGAGAAAAAAAAAATTTTTATCCTTATTTATAGTGATTTTTTTTTTTTTCTGAGTAAGCCTCGACTATCAGTGTCCATTTCTTTGATATTTTTTGGAGGGGAGAGGAGGCCACAGACATTTTTTTTTGGTATTTGTTTTCAAAGCTAAAATCTGCTTTCATTTTCACTATGCCAAGACTGTTATAATTCAACCATCCAGCTCCAGACATGCCTGTTTGAATGCTCTCATTGAAATGTATCCATGCCGAGTTCATGAAATTCTTTATTTCTTCCCCCTATTTTATTTCCATGTTTAAATAAAACACATCTTGTTGAAATGACTGGATAGGACAACTGAAAAAGGATAAAAAAGCCTCGGGCTCAGTTGGTGGCAAGGGAAATGAGGAGACTCTAGGTACCATTAACAAATAAATAATCTTCCAGAAGGCTCAAAAACTTTCAAGCGATGATTTCCTTAGGGCTCTCAAAAGTCAGCTAACCCACTAGGCTTTATTTCTGACTTTGATATTAAAATGTCTAAACTGAGAGAAGAGACTCCTGGATATAAATGCAAAGTCAATGGGGGAGGAGATGGAGGACAATAGTTCTAACAGGTATCAGTGGCCTCCAGAGTTTAAAGCCACTAGGAACCCAGGCCACCAATGGCAACCAGGGACATTGGGAGGGAGGGTCTTCCTGAGCCTGGAGCTTCTCTGTCGAGTCTGGTGTGCACGACAGCAGAGCTACGGCTCAGGGACCAGGGATGGCTCCTCCATAGCGTGTCAAGGGAACATGAGGCCGGCATCTGGGAAGCAGTGTGAGTAATGGAAGAGAAATCCCCCAATTTCTGACCTCATCCAAATAAAATTTTTAAAAAGAAAATTAAAGAAGCTTACTTCATTAAAAAAGAAAAAGAATACAAATGGAAATCATAAGGACTAAGTTTCCATTAGAAATGCTTTAATTAGTGCTTATATCTTGTTTACTCAAGAGCGTATAATGTCAAGTATCTTTATGATCTCAGTTCGCATTCACTGAATATCTGTAAAATGTGGGGGGTCAACTATAGAGCATGAAAACATAAAGGGTCACCTTCAAGTAGCTCTCATTTAATTTCTATATGAAAGAATCAGACCTTCAGGAAATCAAAGGGATCTTAGTCTTAACAACATTTAGGGAGCCTCAATGAGTTAACAGTCAGCAGATAGAGCTAAATCAATTCTTGGGATTAACTGTCCAAGCCTGCCTTTCATACCCTCCTCCAAACCCCCAATTCTAATCTCTTCAGGGAGGATGCTATCAGCCTTCAAGGATTCAATGGGATCATTGAGAAGTAATAAATGGCATGTAGTGCAAAGGACATGTCTAGTGAATTTTTATTATTTTTTGTTTTCCCCTCCTTCTTCTGGGAACAATTCCTTCAAACCATGTGGTTCAAGTAGAGCTTGCCAATTATAATATTCCACCCTCTTGGCACTAGGGACTGGCTTAGAGTTAGGCCTGTGACCCAAGCCAAGCCACTTAGAATATTTCTCTAGGATTTTTAAAAATTAGAGCTGCAACGTGTGTGTGTGGGGGGAGGAAGGGTGGGGAGTGGGGAGGAAGGTGGTATTTTCATTATTAAAGATAGCACTTCAGAATTAAGAAAATATAGTACAAATTCCTAGGCAAGAAAAAGAAATAAAAGGCATCCAAATCAGAAAGGAAGAAGTAAAACTACCACTATTTGCAGATGACATGATATTGTGTATAGAAAACCCTAAGACTCCACCCAAAAAGTGTTAGAACTAATAAATTCGGTAGAGTTGCAGGATACAAAAATCTGTTGCATTTCTACACACTAATAATGAACTATCAGAAACAAGAATACAATCCAAATACAATTGAATCAAAAAGCATAAAATACTTAATAATAAATTTAACCAAGGAAGTGAAAGATGTGTACATTAAAAACTATGAGACACTGATGAAAAAATCTAAAGACACAAATAGAAATACATTCCATGCTCATAGATTAGAAGAATATTGTTAAAATGTCTATACTACTCAAAGCAGTCTATAGATGCAATGTAATCCTTATAAAAATTCCAATGGCATTTTTCAACAGAAATAAAATAATCTTAAAATTTAATAACCAAAGCAATCTTGAGAAAGAAGAACAAGGCTGGAGGCATCACACAC
>NW_011888784.1:15013057-15023353 GCF_000151845.1 Pteropus vampyrus
TCTTCCTTTAGCTCTGGGGAGAATTGTATGATATGTAATATGCCTCCTGGCTTTTAGTAATAGAATTTTCCTTAAGAAAAGCTGGCGAATTATATTTTCCCCCAGATGAAGAAACTCTCTTGAAAGCCAACTTTAACGGGTATGTTCCTCCAAGACTGACTTTTGAGATTACCTGTCTTTGCAGATTATTTATCAGCCACATTTATAGCTATGCTGATAGGTTCACAAGGTAGCATCTTGCAAACCTCCTCCCTATTTGCTAGTAAAATAGCAAGTTTTCTGTAATGTCAAAACACAGAACACACCATTGCATAAGATTTCTCAGTGTTGGAATTTATTTCCTAATTTGCTTTTTTTGGATTTTCTCAAGCTTGGACTTAATTTTGTGGAATAACTCATAGAACATGATGGGAATGCAATTTAAAAACACTCATAGAGTATTATGATTTCTGTAATCATTCAATCAAATCTATGCAATGTGAGGTTTCAGTCTATTAAATAAAAATGTGCTTTTGAATTATACCATCTGGTTAAATTTAAGAGCTTTAAATATGTTTTCCATAAAAATACAATGTGACAAATGTTATAATTGAAGAATGTATTAAGTATCACAGTAATACAGAGAAGAAAATAACCATGTTTGGGAAAGTAGGAAAAGCTTCACCAAGGCAGTGATATTTATTTGTATTAGGGCTCAATCATTCATTCAACGAATATTTATTGAGCACCTACTATGTTCTAGGAATAATTCTAGGTGCTGAAAATATAGAAATTAACCAAATATATAAAATTCCTTGCCCCTGTGGAACTTATACTTGAGTGTATGTGTGGGTGTTGCGAGCTAGGAGGGTTAGCCATGGAGATGAGGTCAGAAAGATCACAGAGGCAATAGAATGTACAGGGCTTTGAACAGCCATTGTAAAGAATTTGGCTTAAAACCAAAGTTAAAAACCATTAATCTGTAGCAGTGTTAGCAGTGTCTGTTGGCATAGATGTGGAATTCTAATAACAACGACAATAATAGCAATACCTAATATTTATTGAGTAGTTTTTATGGGCCAAATATTATGCTTTAACTGAGTAGTTATTCTAATCCTCACAGAAACTTATGAGGAAGGGGGCAATTTTGAATCCTGTTTGTCAGAGGAGGTAACCAATTAAATAACTTCACCTGATCACAGGCCAGGAAGTGGCAAAGCTGGGTGTGAACACACCTACCAGGTATCAAAGCCATCATTCTTATTCACTAACATCCTGCCTTCCCGCTAGAGTCTGATAAAAACTGGATGTAAATAGGCAGAATCTAGGGTTGGGGACTAGCCGGGATGAAACAGCAGAAGGACATAAAGGCAAGATAATGTAGGTTGCTGCACTGAAGGCAATTCAGTCTAGGGAGCAAGGAGGTAAAGCCAGAAGGGCTGGAGGCAGAGAGAATGAAGAAGGGATGGGAGACTGTACAGGAGAGCAGGATTTGTGGGAGTAAGAGATTAGAATAAACAGAAGAATAAGAGCTGTAAATTATGGTTAAGGAAAAGAAGGGGGAAGGAGGAAGAGATACCAGGATTTGGGGTTAGCAGTATATGTGATTAGTAGAGAAAAAAAAAATTTTTATCCTTATTTATAGTGATTTTTTTTTTTTTCTGAGTAAGCCTCGACTATCAGTGTCCATTTCTTTGATATTTTTTGGAGGGGAGAGGAGGCCACAGACATTTTTTTTTGGTATTTGTTTTCAAAGCTAAAATCTGCTTTCATTTTCACTATGCCAAGACTGTTATAATTCAACCATCCAGCTCCAGACATGCCTGTTTGAATGCTCTCATTGAAATGTATCCATGCCGAGTTCATGAAATTCTTTATTTCTTCCCCCTATTTTATTTCCATGTTTAAATAAAACACATCTTGTTGAAATGACTGGATAGGACAACTGAAAAAGGATAAAAAAGCCTCGGGCTCAGTTGGTGGCAAGGGAAATGAGGAGACTCTAGGTACCATTAACAAATAAATAATCTTCCAGAAGGCTCAAAAACTTTCAAGCGATGATTTCCTTAGGGCTCTCAAAAGTCAGCTAACCCACTAGGCTTTATTTCTGACTTTGATATTAAAATGTCTAAACTGAGAGAAGAGACTCCTGGATATAAATGCAAAGTCAATGGGGGAGGAGATGGAGGACAATAGTTCTAACAGGTATCAGTGGCCTCCAGAGTTTAAAGCCACTAGGAACCCAGGCCACCAATGGCAACCAGGGACATTGGGAGGGAGGGTCTTCCTGAGCCTGGAGCTTCTCTGTCGAGTCTGGTGTGCACGACAGCAGAGCTACGGCTCAGGGACCAGGGATGGCTCCTCCATAGCGTGTCAAGGGAACATGAGGCCGGCATCTGGGAAGCAGTGTGAGTAATGGAAGAGAAATCCCCCAATTTCTGACCTCATCCAAATAAAATTTTTAAAAAGAAAATTAAAGAAGCTTACTTCATTAAAAAAGAAAAAGAATACAAATGGAAATCATAAGGACTAAGTTTCCATTAGAAATGCTTTAATTAGTGCTTATATCTTGTTTACTCAAGAGCGTATAATGTCAAGTATCTTTATGATCTCAGTTCGCATTCACTGAATATCTGTAAAATGTGGGGGGTCAACTATAGAGCATGAAAACATAAAGGGTCACCTTCAAGTAGCTCTCATTTAATTTCTATATGAAAGAATCAGACCTTCAGGAAATCAAAGGGATCTTAGTCTTAACAACATTTAGGGAGCCTCAATGAGTTAACAGTCAGCAGATAGAGCTAAATCAATTCTTGGGATTAACTGTCCAAGCCTGCCTTTCATACCCTCCTCCAAACCCCCAGTTCTAATCTCTTCAGGGAGGATGCTATCAGCCTTCAAGGATTCAATGGGATCATTGAGAAGTAATAAATGGCATGTAGTGCAAAGGACATGTCTAGTGAATTTTTATTATTTTTTGTTTTCCCCTCCTTCTTCTGGGAACAATTCCTTCAAACCATGTGGTTCAAGTAGAGCTTGCCAATTATAATATTCCACCCTCTTGGCACTAGGGACTGGCTTAGAGTTAGGCCTGTGACCCAAGCCAAGCCACTTAGAATATTTCTCTAGGATTTTTAAAAATTAGAGCTGCAACGTGTGTGTGTGGGGGGAGGAAGGGTGGGGAGTGGGGAGGAAGGTGGTATTTTCATTATTAAAGATAGCACTTCAGAATTAAGAAAATATAGTACAAATTCCTAGGCAAGAAAAAGAAATAAAAGGCATCCAAATCAGAAAGGAAGAAGTAAAACTACCACTATTTGCAGATGACATGATATTGTGTATAGAAAACCCTAAGACTCCACCCAAAAAGTGTTAGAACTAATAAATTCGGTAGAGTTGCCGGATACAAAAATCTGTTGCATTTCTACACACTAATAATGAACTATCAGAAACAAGAATACAATCCAAATACAATTGAATCAAAAAGCATAAAATACTTAATAATAAATTTAACCAAGGAAGTGAAAGATGTGTACATTAAAAACTATGAGACACTGATGAAAAAATCTGAAGACACAAATAGAAATACATTCCATGCTCATAGATTAGAAGAATATTGTTAAAATGTCTATACTACTCAAAGCAGTCTATAGATGCAATGCAATCCTTATAAAAATTCCAATGGCATTTTTCAACAGAAATAAAATAATCTTAAAATTTAATAACCAAAGCAATCTTGAGAAAGAAGAACAAGGCTGGAGGCATCACACACCTCTCGATTTCAAATTATACTATGAAACTATAGTAATCAAGACAATATGGTATTGGCATCAAAACGAACTCATAGATCAATGAACAGAATAGAGCACCCAGAAATAAACCCACACATATATGGTCAATTAATTTATGACAAAGGAGCCTAGAATATACAGTGGGGAAAGCTCAGTCTCTTCAATAAATGGTGCTGAGAAAACTGGACAGTCACATGGAAAATAACAAAAGTGGACCACTGCCTTACACTATAGACAAAAATTAATTCAAAATGGATTAAATGGATTAAATGTAAGACTTGAAATCATAAAACTCCTAGAAGGGACCGTAGGTGGTAAGCTCCTTAACATCAGTCTTAATGATGATTTTTTGGATCTGACATCAAAAGTAAAGGCAACAAAAGCACAAATAAACAAGTGGGACTGCATCAAACTGTAAAGCTTCTGCACAGCAAAGGAAACCATCACCAAAGTGAAAAGGCAACATACCAAATGAGAGAAAATATCTGCAAATCGTTCATCCGATAAAGGGTTAATATCCAAAATATATAAAGAACTCATACAACTCAATAGCAAAAACCCCCAACAATTTGATTTAAAAATGGGCAGAGGATCTGAACAGACATCTCTCCGAAGAAGGCATACAAATGGCCAACAGATATATGAAAAGATGTTCAGCATCACTAATCATCAGGGAAAGGCAAATCAAAACCGCATTGGTATATGAGAGATCACCTCACATCTGTCAGAATGGCTATTATCAAAAAGACAAGAAGTGTTGGTGAAAATGTGGAGAAAAGGGAACACTTGTGCACTGTTAGTGAAAATGTAAATTGGTGCAGCCGCTATGGAAAACAGTATGAAGTTTCCTTTAAAAATAAAAAATAGAACTTCCATATGATTCAGCAATTCCACTTCTGTGTATTTATCTGAAGGAAACAAAAACACTAACATGAAAAAATATACACACCCCTATGTTCATTGTAGCATTATTTACAATAGCCAAGACATGGAAACAATCTAAGTGTCCATTGACAGATGAATGGATAAAGAAAATGTGATACACACACACACACACACACACACATGCACACACACAAAATGGAATATTATTCAGCCATAAAATGAAATCTTGCCATTTGCAACAACATAGATAGACCTTATATTAAGTGAAATAAGTCAGACAGAGAAAGACAAATGCCTTATGATCTCATTTATGTGTAGAATCTTGAACTCATAGATACAGAGAACAGACTGGTGGTTGCCAGAGGTGAGGGATAAGGAATGGGAGAAATTGGTGAAGGGAGCCAAAAGGTACAAACTTCCAGTTAAATAAGTCCTGGGGATGTAATGTATGGCATGGTACCTACAGTTAATACTGTACTGTGTATTTGAAAGTTGCTAAAAGTTCTCATCACAAGAAAAAATTATACCTGTGTGTGGTGATGATGTTCCAATATATTGTGGTGATCATGTTCCAATATATACAAATATTGAATCATTATGTTGTATACCTGAAACGAAGGCCAATTATATCTCAATTAAAAAAGAAAATATAGTATAAATTGTACATTTACTATATTTTGCACAGAAGAGAAGTAGAAAGAGATCATGGTCTGGACTAATAGATTTGAAGCCAGATGCTGGTATTTACAAGTTGAGTAATGCTGGCCAATTCTGCTAGCCTCAGCTTCTTCATCCAAGACTTACAAGGTGAGATTTTGAGATATAAGGCTAGGTTCCTGCTTTGTCCACTGGGGCAATAATTTTTGACACCCCTCATTCCAGAGGCTGGATCTATTTCTTCCCATCTTGAATCTGCACAGGCCTGTGGTAGCTTTGAATGATAGATTTTGGTAAAAGTCATGCCAACCATTTCCTAGTCTAGACCTTACAATGACTGGCAGCTTCTGCCTCAATCTCTGGAAGCCAAGTACCTTGTAAGAAGCTCAACTATTCTGAGACTACAATGCTGTGGGGAGCACAAGCCATGTAGAGAGGCCCTGGAAGATGATGCTGTAGGGAAGAGGGGAAGAGGGGGGTGATAGAGACAGTGAACCCGCAGAGTTCCAAGGCTCCAAACATGTGACTGAAGAAGCATCCTATGGACCCAGCCATCACAGCTGATGGTGATCTATTATGCGGATCAGAGACAAATTGCCTAGCCAAGACCTTCCTGAATTCATGATCCGTGAAACCATGAGCTATAATAAAGTGGTTATTTTAAGTTAATAAGTTTTGGGGTAGTCTGTTAGTAATCAATAAGAGCAGCATCCTGTTACTTCTCTATTGCTGCATAATGCATCACCCCAAAACTTAGTGGGCTAAAACTACAGCAATCATTTTATTACTTCTTGTTATTCTGGAGGCTAACTGGGCTCAGCTAGATGATCGTCACTTATGAACTCTTACACTGTTGTAATCAGAAGGTGGCTGACTACTGAAGTCATCTTAATGGCTTTCTCAGTCTCATAACTGGTGGTCGATGTTGCCTTTTCGTTGGGATCTCAGCTGGGGCTCTGGCAGAACACCTCCGTGGACCTCTCCATGTGGCCTGGGCTCCCTCACAGCATGGCTGCTAGGCTCCCGGCATTAACTTCCCTAAAGGGCATGGCAGTTTTAAAGTCTAGCCTTCGAAGTCACAGATCATAACTTCTGTCATACTTTGCTGGTCAAGGCACCTGCAAAAATCCCCCAGATGCTACAGAGGAAGGGATATTGACTCCATCAATATGCTAAATGGAAGAATGTCAACATCAAATGTCAGAGACATGTAATATGCTAGTGTGGTAGCCATCTTTGGAAAATAAATTCTGTCACACATACCTTGCTTCACCTTCTTACTCCCCATTTCCTCAGCATGTGGTTGTTAAAGCAGGAATTTGAGAGGAGAAATGAGCCAGTGCTCAGGTACTGAATTTTGAAATAGACTGTTAAGCCCATGGCAGAGAGAATAACCTGAAGAAAAGTTTGTGTGCCTCAAAATTCTGATTTTCAAGTCTCAAAAGCTTATGTGATTTTCAAGTATCAAAAGCTCACGTTTGTTGAGTGACTCAGAACCTAAACGTCATGCTGTGAGCCATAAAACTATGTGACTAGTTGGAGACTGTCGAGGCAGGGGCTGGTGAGGGTCCCTGAGAAGGGATCCTGTCCTCTCCCCTATCCCTAGCCACGTCACATGCAGGCTTGGGAATCTGAGTAGAAGAAAACTGTCCTTCGCATTATATCTGGAATCTTGAGGGCTGGCAAAGACACACAAAGGTTCCCAATTCATCACGGCACAGGGACAGGAGGGGCCAGGTGCAGGTGAAGGGTTTAGTGTGACACTGATTTTTCTGCAGAGCTGCCAAATATTTCTGGGAGCTAGGGGGGCACACTTGACCCCATGTGGTAGTGATAGAAACATCAGCAGAAAACAGGCCTCTTTTGCTGACCCAGTTGATTTTCCTGAGGGAGAGTTGCCATGAGAGCAACTCACAAAATCAAATCTCCATTGTTTCTAGAAGCACCTTGTAAAACTGTATGTAGTATGATGACTATAGTCATCACTGCATTCTCTCATTTTTCTAAGTAAAAGCAGACCAGAGGCAGAAGTGGAAATTAGGTTAGCACTATTGGTTGGGACAATACACAATGCACTTACCAAGGAAGTCTCTTCTCCCCTAAGGCTCCCCCACTTTCTACATCTCCTGCTTGAACTAGACCCACGAACATTCAGCACTCGGTTTTGAATCTTCGGAATTGCTGCCCGCCCTCCTCTATCTCTCCAATTTGGTCACCATATCTGTTCATTTCACACTACAATATGTAGGTCCTTCCCTTTCCTCTCCCACTGCTAACAGCTGCCTCACACCCCCTACGCGACTCTCTGGAGAGGTTTTCTTGCCTCCTGACTCTTACTTCTCAATGCTTATGACATATCACCATGAAATTGATCTCTCCTCCCTTCGTTTTAAAAAGTCTTCAGTGGTTTCCTATCAGATTTGGTATAAAAATTTCAAGTTTTACTTTTGGCACTTAAAGCCTTATACAATCTAACTACTTTTAGAAACATATCTCCCACCATAGATAGTAAGGATGAGATTTAACCCAGTTACCTCTTAACCTGGAATGCTAGTTCTGTCTCCTGGTACCAGCATAAAGAAAGACTTCTATATGTGTAGTAAGCAGAAAAAAGAGCCTGAAAGTGTTCCTCTTTTGAATCCTTCACATACGCTCTTGTAGAAAGAGATTCTTCTATCTGGTTATTGTACAGTATTATGTTTATTGGGATTGCTAGACCTCTAAGTTACTATTTGACAATATCATTGGCTGGCTTCATTATAAAGCTAGGAAGAAGATAGCAATTTAGTCAAATGAATTATGATATAAATGTAACAGTATCTGAGTTATACTCTCCTTAGGATCCTTGTACATCCAGGACCAGGAGAGCGAGCCAGGAACATTCAGCCACTGCTACCTCATCTTCACAACTGCTCTGACTGATCAGATTACATCATTAAAGTCAGAATCGTTATGTTTTCAGTAAACTAAATTATCAGCTTAAAAATTCATAGGTGATTATTGCTGGGAATAAATAAAGAATCAAAGGACTACTGTAATTTCCCGTGGCTAGTTAGAACACAGTTCCTCGAAGGGTTAAGTTGTGAGGCTGGATGACAAACCTCCCCAAAAGTTTCTTTGGCTGGTCACTTACACTTGAACACAACCTGCTAAACAGCAGCCTCACATTCTGCACGCAAAACACTGGGCTCTGGGTAAAGTAAATCATTCCACAAATGGCCTCCTCCCACATGCACAATACTTGAGAAGAGTTCCTGAAGTTTGGACACAGGGCTGTGGAGCAGAGCCAACGAACTTCGCAGCAGTTAGGAAACAGCTGCAAATCCATGCTCATGACACGCACTATACAAATACTATATAAAGGCCACATTCAGATCAAGAGAAGAAATATGGCTTTGTTAGTAGTGCTAATCAAGGTGAGAAGTTAGATTCACTCAAGAAACTTAAGAATAACCCACTTATGTTTCTGAATGATGCAATTCTAAAATGTATAATTAACCTGTGTTACTTCTATTTTATTTTCTCCACTCTCCCTCCTTCAAGCAAAAGTATCATTTATTTCCATTCCTTATATTCAACATGGAGGGGAAAAAGCCAACCACAGACCAAAACAAAACATCTGTCCAACATTTCACAGCTTCTTCACACTAATTTTACCTGGCAAAAGACAATGCCCTAGAGTGATGAGAGATGTCGCTATCCATAACTTTGTCTGTTGTAGAAAGGAAGATACTAAATACTGAAAAGATCTCTTTCTGATCCCCCTCGAATATCAATCAGGCAAATGTGAGAGCCAAGCTTTCTGCATGATTTCCGCATGATTATAATTCTCTCCAAAATGGGATATGGAAGTTAAGTGAACTTTTGGATCCCGTTCCACAGATCTTGATCAATTTTTTTAATCTTGGCATACTTGTTTCTATTTGCTAAAGAAAAGCACGTTTTATAGTTATCAGTAGAATTGAAATATGTTTATTTATATGAAATGCTTTGTCCTACTGCAGTCTGAAAAAAAGTAGCATTTGCAGTCAAAAGGCTTTCAGCAAATAATTGCAACAGGTACTTCGTGAGTGAGAGATGGTGTCAATGTGTGAATAAAAGAAAGAGGAACCCAGAGAATTCATAATTTGCAAAGAAGTTTGAAAAAAAAAAATCTCTATTCTTCCCAGGTTCAAATTAGAAATTTAAAAACCTTTACTAAATAGGATGGCAGAATTTGCTAAAATCCCAGCTCATAGTAACAGAGCAGGATTAGAAGCTCACTGAAAACTCAACAAATATCCACAGCCCTGGAACTCTGAGTGCTTCTAATGCAATAAAACCTGGGCACTTGCCTCTTGCCATAAATCACCTCATTGAAAGATGTCTGATAGAGCCAGCACACACTGTTAACCTGAAGTATCAGCTCTTTGTTTTTATATAAAGGATTTGACCAAAAAAACTTAACTTATTCTTTACTGTGGTCTTCAGTGGTTCCTTACTGTAATATATTTGACCCTTATGATTAAATGAATATTTAGATGATCACATTCTTATGATGACAAATATTCAATCTTATTACAAACATCACCTAATAAATGGCTGTATTTTCACTTTCCAACCAGCCTGGAGAAATACTACTGGGTAAGATACATCGAGGCATCAGTAAATTTTAAAATAAGTATATTATCCTGGGTATCATTTTGTCAGTAGCTTCAATTTAGACGCCCTAATCAATGAATCTGAAAATATTACACATCTTTATGCAGCCTTTAAAACCTGTCCTGCTCAAATATCTACCCAACCACCAAATCCTATCAATTCTTTTCCAGGTGCCTCCTTCGATTTTTCTTTTTGTTTCCACCATATTCATATGACCTAAAGTGGAGACAAATGCAGCAACTTCCAGGAGTCTGTCTTTTCTGCTCTCCTTTCCTTCCAATTTATTCTATATATGTGAATAATTTGTTTGTAATTTATAGAAAATGCATGTGTTAAGAATTTG
>NW_011888784.1:15025303-15027200 GCF_000151845.1 Pteropus vampyrus
TTGGAGAAGGGGTAGTGGAATTTAATGGATGTCAATACTTTTTGTACAAAGGATAATAATTAGATTTTTTTGGTTTTCTTCTGTTCTCTGAATTACTTCATGCTTTTTTTTTTTTCTTTGTCTTTAGCTAGAAATACAATCCTGCCCTCTTTCCTTCTTCTTGAAGTTTATCAATTTCTGGTCCCATTCATGTTTCCAGATTTGCATTGATTTTTTTTCTTATTAAATACTTACTATTTCAATTTAAGTTCAGGAGAGAAGGGAAGCAAAACTGTTTAATTACCATCTTAAAATAAAACTGATTTTCCTAGAGGATTTGCATCATGTTCAGTACTTCCTAGTACCTAAAATATAAAGTTTAAATTACTTAGTCTGGTATTTGGGACTGCATAGCTTGACCCAGCTTATCTTCCCCCTCTAATCCGCCATTATTCACATTAACAAATCAGTCACCGCCACTCCCCACCACTTAAGGTAGTTTATGCTCTGTTCTGTGTACTTTCTGACTGGTACCTGGAATATCTTTTTTCCTCCTTTTCACCTACCCATATTTTCAAAAGCAGTCTTAGCTCAAAGTCCATCTCTTCTGTAACCTTTATGACCATCTTAGGATAGCCAAAATTCTGTATTATTTAAAAACATTTGAGTCCCATCCAGGTAAACAATTTTGTTCTTTGTGCCAGCGATGTCAATTTTCCAACCAAAATTTTCTCCTTTACCCTTTTCACCTCGAAATCCAATTGCTTCACATTTTATTATCTTACCATATAATAAAAATATCAAGGTTTTAATAAGATGCAGCTTTAAAAAAAATTAAGTAGTGTGCCTGAGTTAGGCAATTATTATTATATGTTTTCTTGAGCAGGAGTCAAGAGCAGTTGGATATTCTTATTTCAAGACAGCATTATAGAATTGTTATCCCTGGTTGGCGGCAATGATGTCATTATGCAACGTTCCAAGCACTCGATTCATATTTTTGACAAACAAAACCAAGTTTTTCCTCTAAGCCAGGCACCAGAAAAGGATACTAATGGTTCAGTCCAGCTCATAAGCCAAAGTAATGTTGCATGAGCAGCATTACCTCACACAGGTCTGAAACATATCACTCCCCAAGAGCAAAAATAGAGTTAGAGACTAGAATCCCGTGGGAGAAACTCCGCATAGCAGATATTATATAGCCTGGTCATTGCCTTGAGAAATCATAACAGAATAACACATCAGCCTTTTGAAACATCATGGTGCAGTAAAGGCTTAATATCATACTCCAAAGCAGGAGTATGAAATATTGGCAAATACAAAAACCTGATGGCCTAGAATTTAGTCCACTAGGGAGGCACTGAGGCATATCTTGACCTTTACTGTTCATATTTCCTAATGTAGTTTGATATTAACCTGATAATCTGATTCATTTGAATTGCTTTCTTGAAGACTGAAACATGACTAACTTTAGAACAGAGACAAACACGTCAGTGCACACATTTTAAGCAGAATGATATTTGAGGTAAGGGATGCTGAAGATCTGTGTCACCCACAGTACAAGTTGCTAGGCAACCTGAAGCCAAGCCAGTTTTATAGACTTCTACAGAACTCAGAAAACATACATTAAGTGTCTAATGTCTGGGGGAGGGGGAGAATTAAAATAAAATGTATCATCAAATATTGCTCTTGAGAATATTATGTTTTGGGAGTTAAAAATTATATTTGTGGAAAAAATTGAAATCCAAGGTAATATCCAATTGGAAATTCCATAGTATAACGACTGTATCCACAGGCATTGTGGGAACACCCAGGTGTAAGACTGCCAGCCAGTTTAATCAGGGTACTGTTTACCCAGTTACAACCGACCAGTTTAAAGCCTACCAAAGTGAGCTTGGAAAAAGACTCCATGCATCAAACA
>NW_011888784.1:15027250-15039450 GCF_000151845.1 Pteropus vampyrus
GCATAGCAGATATTATATAGCCTGGTCATTGCCTTGAGAAATCATAACAGAATAACACATCAGCCTTTTGAAACATCATGGTGCAGTAAAGGCTTAATATCATACTCCAAAGCAGGAGTATGAAATATTGGCAAATACAAAAACCTGATGGCCTAGAATTTAGTCCACTAGGGAGGCACTGAGGCATATCTTGACCTTTACTGTTCATATTTCCTAATGTAGTTTGATATTAACCTGATAATCTGATTCATTTGAATTGCTTTCTTGAAGACTGAAACATGACTAACTTTAGAACAGAGACAAACACGTCAGTGCACACATTTTAAGCAGAATGATATTTGAGGTAAGGGATGCTGAAGATCTGTGTCACCCACAGTACAAGTTGCTAGGCAACCTGAAGCCAAGCCAGTTTTATAGACTTCTACAGAACTCAGAAAACATACATTAAGTGTCTAATGTCTGGGGGAGGGGGAGAATTAAAATAAAATGTATCATCAAATATTGCTCTTGAGAATATTATGTTTTGGGAGTTAAAAATTATATTTGTGGAAAAAATTGAAATCCAAGGTAATATCCAATTGGAAATTCCATAGTATAACGACTGTATCCACAGGCATTGTGGGAACACCCAGGTGTAAGACTGCCAGCCAGTTTAATCAGGGTACTGTTTACCCAGTTACAACCGACCAGTTTAAAGCCTACCAAAGTGAGCTTGGAAAAAGACTCCATGCATCAAACAGTGGAGGTTGGAATCATAATATGCCAACTCTATAGACTATTCTACAGATTAACACTATAATCATGAATATGTATGGCAGCAGGGGAAACTGCTGGGCAAAGTTAAAAAGCAGTATATTAAAGTATGCACAGGGTATGGTTACAACAATGTAAAATTATGTGGAGGACTAGAAAAAAAATACAAATGATTGGTTAGGGTGGGGTTATAGGTGATTTGTTTTTATGATTTCCACGATTATTTTCAATAGTGGAAATTTTGGAACTACTGGAGAAATAGAAGAAAATATACATGTAAGAGATTCTTGAGAAGGAAGGCAGGCAGCAGCTGAACTCCACATGATGTTTGCTTAAGTGATTGTTGGTAATCTTACATAAATCATAAGTATACATAAGTACCAAGTGGCTTGAGAATTTTACCTAGATGGTAATTGAGAGGCTGAAATATGTCTTTGTTTCTTGAGTAGTTTTAGACCAGATGAGCAACTATATATCTTATAGGACACTAATAGTTGTGTTTCCATGAAGGGGTAACGTATAATCAACGTAACTGAAGTGGGGAGGGCAGGAGGGAGAGGAGAGGGGGAACCCAGGTACAATATCTGAGATAATCAGGATTAAACACACACACAACGCACATGCATGCGCACGCACACAGAATTAAAGTCATTTGCCTCCCATTGCCCCAACTCTACCTCCAGTCTTACCCTCAAGGTTTTCTGCTTCGTGGGCAGTTCCAAACATGTGTATCCAGCTGTGAGTCCTGCTTGGGTTCTAATCTTGCCACTATCACTTACTAGCTATGTGCCTTCAACAAGTTAGTAATCTCTCTAAAACTCAATTTCCTCATTTGTAAAAAGCATAAACAGGTTCCACATAGGAAATATAAAGACTGAGACAAGGGATACGAAGTTGCTAGCAGAGTCCTTGTACGAAGTTTCTTCTCTCCCCCACATTTTTTCCCTTTGTACACAGATTCTTGTGTTCAGGTACTGGAGAGATGGTTTAGGAAGAGATGAAGGTGAATCCAGCTTGGCTGCAGGTTGTTTTCAGATCTTGCTCCCTCCCCCATGCTTAACCTTACACAGACCAGAAACCCTAGGCTATGATCAACTTGATGGCAGGATGAGGCCAGGCCAGACCTGTTTGGACATCAAAGACCAGATTGAGTTTCCCAGAGTGGCTCTATTTGTAAGCTGTTATTTAAAACTTCAGTTCTGTCTAATCTGGCTTCTAGAGCTGGCTGTCCAACACAATAGCTACTGGTCACATGTGGCTACACTGAATTAAAATTAAATTTAAAATGCATATAAATATTCCTCAATCACATAGCTACATTTCAAATACTCAATGGGCACGTGTGGCTAGTGGCTACTAAAGTAGGTGGCACAGGTAGAGAGCATGTTGCAAAACATTTAGGGGTCAGCTCTAAAGTTCTGGGGCTATCAGTGGGATAAGAAATGTCATAGGGTTAGTGCTCATCATCTTTATTAATTCTTTTATTTTTAATGATGTTCAGATGGGAAAAAATAAGCTCAGATAGTGCAGGGTGTAGAACAAACACATTTCTTGATTAGGGAGCCTCGATATATACACGCATTCCAGGAACCAGCCTAGGAGACATCAATAGCATTCTTTCCGCATACCATGGCCCACTTGCAAAGAAAACTTTGATAAGATATGTCAGCCTCAGAGTAATTCAAGTGAAATTTTTGCTGGCAAAAATGAAAATACTAAACCAGATCCTGGTATCTACGCAAGAGGCAGAAATCTCCTATGGGGACATACAATGTAGTAAAGCTTTGCTAAGCAATTGGCAGTTTTATTTCAGGATGCCCTGAAGCAGTTGCCTCAAATAGATGCCACAAGTACCCAGGCAATCCAGGTTTGTGAATGGGGGACGTGACACCGAACAACTCAATATGCCATTTAGTTTCACTGTGAATCAATTGAATTAACTAATTAAGGCTGGTCCCCAATAATCTGTTCTGTCAACAGGGGGCCTTCCTGAGTTAGTTATAATCCCTGTACAAACCTCAAACTAATTATAAACCAGTCGGCAGCTCTTAACTCAGTCATGTAGCTCCTACAACATTTTAAAAATAATAAATCATTCTTTTTAGCCCACTTTAAAATAAAGGTATTGTCCTCGTAATTAATTTTCATGTTTCCCCCAAGAGGAACTCTCGTAAAGATGTAAAGTTTTCATCTGCCCAGGCACTTGTGTTTCTGCAGTGCTCTGCTTGGAAAAAAAGGCATTGTACCTAGAAGACCAGCATAGCTATAAACTCATGGCTTCCGAACCCAAGTGGGTGTCAATGCCCCCAGAGCATCTTTCTGTGTCCCTAGTCAGCACGCTGCCATTATTTATAAAGCAGACATTTTAATACTTTCTCCATTTCTTTATATCTGACCCTTCTACCTTCAGCTCCCATTTAGCAAAAAGCCTTGCCTCTTACTTCACAGAGGGAGGTTATTGAAGCCATTAAACAAGAATTTAAGTTTCCTGCCCCTAATCTTCACATTTACCTGAAAGGTAGCGAGCCATCCTATTCTGCTTCTTGATTGTTGCAACGAAGAGGTATATCCTGGCCAGTTGCCTCTTGCCTTCTCAAAGATCTGCCCCATAACTTTCAACCAGAACTTTATACATCCCTTTTGCTGGCTCCTTCCCAGTACCATTTGAACAGATCAAGTCTCTTCCACTTTAAATCAGTTCTTCTCCTCAGGTCCCTCTTTTTCTTATCTTTATACCCAAACATATTAAGGTTTATCTATACCTACCTTTTCCACTTCTCCCTCACTCAACTTCTTGCATGATGGGTTCCACCTTGACCATGCCATTGAAATTATCCTCATCAAGATTCTGAACTACTTCCCTTAGTAAAATACACATTACGTAAAATTTATCATTTTAACCACTGAGGTGTACATTCACATTTCAAATTGTGCAACTATCATCAGCATCCATCTCCAGAACTCTTCATCTTATATAACACAATAACTTTCCATATCTCCTTCTTTCCAGCTTTAACAACCACCATTCTACTTTGTCTCTATGAATTTTCAGTGCTCTACGTACCTCAGTGGAATCATACAGTATTTGTCAGTTTGTGACTGACATTTCACTTAATTTAATGCCCTCATGGTTCATCCACATTGTAGCATGTAACAGAATTCCCTTTCTTTTTAAAGCTGATAATATTCTATTGTGTGCATACACCATATTTTGTTTATTCATCTGGACATGTGGGTTGCTTTCTCCTTTTGGCTATTATGAATGCTACTGCTATGAACATGGGTGTACTCTCTCTTTCTCTTAATCTATCTCTTAAATATTGGTGAGCTTCAAGGTTCTGCTCTGGACTCTCTCATTCTTCTTGGGCCATTTTACCTATACAAGCAGTACACTTACTGCTTACATGCTAGTGACTCCCAAAACTATACTTGTGGTTCATTTTTTTTCTTTTGGGGTTCAGATCCCAAGTCCCTCTATACATCCTCTAGGACATCACAGGCACCCTCACTCAACGAGTACAACATTGAGCTTCTGATTGCCACCCTCCCACTTGCAATGTTCCCTCACTGTGTGTTTCCTACCTCAGTAAATGCCACCAAACTCCCGACTTCCCTCTACCAAGAACCTGTGCATCATCCTCTGCCAATCACAGCACTGGCAGAGCTCCCAGGAAGCCCACGGGACTCCGCGGTCACGAGGTGACTAGTTCTCACTTTGGCGTCCCTGACGGGCATCCTTAAGGATCAATGTGTGCTCCCGTTAAAGACCCCTGTCCATTACTCCCCTCTACATAAAATAGCAACACTTTGCCCTGCACTCCCTATAGCCCTTACCTTACCGTATTTTTCTTCTCAGCCCTGACATAATACTCACCATAGAGCAAACACTCAGTGCACGTGTCAAGGAAATGAATTAATCCTTGACTTCTTCCTTACCCAAGCCTGTCTATTTTGTCTTCTAGTCTCCTCAAATCCTCCTACTTATCTCTATGCCAGCTGTTACCACCTTAGCCAGATTCTCACCATCTTTCGTTTTGTCTCTCTACTTATCCCCTTTGATCATTTTCCAAGAAGCTGCCAGAGTGACCATTCCAAGATAGTATAAAGCATGTAGTTTTACTTCTCTGCTTAAAACACTTTAACGACCACTTTCAGGTACAACCCAAAGTTCTTCATTGGCTTCATAAGGCCCTTCCAGACCTGTCTGTCCATCCAGCCCTGTCTTTCACTGCTCCCTTGATGCCGAAGCTCACTACTGAATTTCTTTCAGTTTCACTAGGATGCCATATACTTCTCCTATTTTTCTCCTCTCCAGGTCCTTGAAGACAATACTTTTTCTGCCCAAATAATCCCTCCTTCTCTATAGCCCTACCCCCAAACCAAATACCTGCCAGCTTCTCCTTTTCCTTCAGGTCTCTGATTAGATATCACCAGCTCTTGGGAGCCTCGTCTGTCCTCTCTGCACTACTTCTGCCTTCACTGTCACTGCCAGGGGCCTCACAGCGTGCTGTACTCCTACCATGGTGCTTAGCGCCCTGTAGCAGAACTGCCTGTTTCATTAACGTCCCTGCAGTGGCTCTTAGATCTATCAGGGCTGAGATCTTGAATTTGCTGCCCAAAATGTACCCTCTGCACCTTACACAGTGATGGGGCCATGGTAGAGGCTTAATATTTAATACATAATTCTTCAAAAAGAAGTTTGTACTGGGATGTTTCAAACACCTAGTAAAGTATAAAAAATAGGATAGGAGTATAAGGTATATTCATACTCACCAGCTATATTCAGTAATTACAACATTTTACCATAGTTTCTTTATCTAGCCACATTTTTTTAATCATCTTTCTATATTTGACAAATCACTTTAAAGTAAATCACAGATAAAATAAATTCTTAAGTCCCACCAACATGTCCACAGACCATGTAAAACAAGCTGTGCTGAAGAAAATAAGAACCAGGAATAAAAACCTCTAAACCTCTACTTCAGCATAGTTAAGCGAAATTCAGAAATGAGAACATTAAGCTCTGCACCAGATACTTTTATAAATGTACTCTCACTCCTTCCCTTAACTCTCATGAGTCTTATAAGGTAACCTCATTAACAAACAAAGGGAAACCTATGAAGAACCTGTAGCTCTAGGAGGGAAGGAGAAAGAAAATAAACATTTGCTGAGCACCCGTGATGTACCCAACACTTATGTTACCTCAAATGATTCTCACAACAAAAACTCGAGATGGAAAAACTCAGTCAGGTCAACTTATTTGCCAGGATCCTAAAAGAAGTAAGTGGCAGATGTAGGAATTTATTCCAAGTTTTCCTTTCCTTCCACTCATCTATTCATTACTAAAAAAATTTAAAAGTTTTTTTTACAGTAATATAAACATATTACTGTTTATATGTGCACAAGGAATGCTTAGGCTAATTCTCTTTTTAGTTCTTTTTACCCCTACAATATAGCTCAGGTTGGGAAAAATTAGGGAAGTATAGAACAACGAGCATGTGACAATCAGAAGCCACGGTTCTGGTGTCATGGCTTTGTCACCAAATTGATGACAGGCTAGTTGTCAACTCTCTTCACACAAGAATGTTCATCTGTAAAATGAGTGAGTCGGATTAGACTATTACTGAGTTTCCTTCCAGCCGTTTAAAAAAACAAAACAAATAAAACCCTATAGTTCTTAGTGATTTGTTTCAATCATTAGCTAGTGAGGGTCGGGATAGGGGTCTTGCTGATCCCGGCCCTCTGTTCTGTATATTCTCAGTAAATGTCTTTACTGGGGAAACTACCTGTAAATGTAGGCCAATTTTAATTGGAATGTTGGTCAATACAACCAGAATAACCTTCAAAGTTCCAGAAGCAGATTGCCCACAGATTTTAACAGTAACTGATGATGAAGACTATCAAAAGAGGAGCCATGGAAAAGCTCTTCAAAGGAAACCCCCATTTCATCCCTACCCCCATGTATCCTGTGCTGGAGAAGCTATCCTACTTATCACACTTATAATAATTTTTAAAGGTTCTCTACTCCACTAGATAGTAAGCTCTAAGAGCTCTGTCTTGTTCACCTTCATAGCCCTAGTTTTTAGTATAGAACTTGGCACATATTTGGCAATTAATGAATGTTTATGGAATGAAAGGCAAATTTCATCACCTCTGAGCATCCTAATTCAACTTACCTTCAAGGCTTGGCTTCCCCACCCCTCTCAAACTCTCATAATATTTTATCTGTATTTCTCCTATAGCACACCTCTTTTTCTATATCTAATCATTTCTATTTCTAATCATTTCTATGATTACAGTTATTTATATATGTATCTTTACTCCCTGATAAGGTCAAACTAAGACAGAGCTCTCTCTGGCTTACCACTGAAACCCTGCAATACCTACTTCATAGTAGTCTCTCAATACATATTTGTGGAATAAGCACATTATTCATCTTTATATACCAAAGCAACTAGTACAGTTCTTTACATAGATTTGGTAAATATTATTGAAATGTTATTTCTGATAAAGTTGTGCTGTGAATGTCTGTAAAGCACTCCAAGCCTCTTGGGAAAAAATGGTAAACTGAATTAAAAGTCATAAAAATGGTCATATTCTTGAATAATCTCATTTCTGGAATTTTGTCCTAAGGAAATAGATGGACAACAAAACCAAAAATACGAGTTAAACTGAACCAAACCAAACCAACCAAATCAACCACAATATCTGCAAAAAAAATTAGTATGGCATTTTTAAAGTGCTATAAAACTGGAAAGTGTTATGGCACATTGATATAACATAATGCTATTCCATTTGAGTGATAGTTCTGGGGACACGCGAAGGATGCCTGTGACTATTGCTAAGTAAAATACGGGGTTCACACGCACTATGATATCCACTATCGAAAAATAGAAATACTCATGGGAAAAGCAAATATACAAAAATGGAAAAATAGTTATTTGGGATGGTGTTACGAAAGATTTTCTTCTTTCCAAAGTTTCCTTTCAATTTATTGTTTTTATAATAAAAAATATGGTCAACATTAACCTTTCTTTAATGTGGCTCTATTTCCTGTGACAGTTATTTAGCAAGGACCAAAACATAAAATTAAGTTGTCTACTAAAAAGCTATTGCTCCAGTGCTTAATTCTAGGACTCAGGTGATGCCTGAGTAGGAATGCTAGTCTATGTCATGACGTATAAAGCACAGGCATATTGTACCTGGTGCAGAAACAGATTTGAGTGAGAAGCAAGCAGCTAGACTCAGCAAAGGAATCGCAGGAAACCATATGACTAATGATCAGATTATTCCCTCAAAGAAATTATTAATACTAGTTCCTGAGAGAGTTAAATAAGGAAGCTGCAACTGGAAGGGATATGAAGAGAAGAGGAATTAGGATGGCTGTCTTGGTTCTCCATCATCTCATATCCCCCTTACCATCTGTTGTCTCTCAAGGGTCTGCAAACCATGGCTTGTTTTTGCTAATAAAGTTTTACTGGAACACAGCCAAGCTCATTCATTTTTGTATTGTCTATGGCTGTTTTCCCATGACAATGAGTTGAATAGTTGTCACAGAGACTATATGGTCCACAAAGTAGAAAATATTTACTATGTGGCTCTTTACAGAAAAAGAAGCATTTGTCCTGTAGCTCCAGATATATAAGGAAGTTTATAAACTGATACCCAATTTAGATATTGGGCCACCCTTTTCTATTACTCTTTCTTCAAACACGCCAACCTGGAAGATAGGGCGATTGTATAGCTTATAATCTAAACTAAGACACTTTTGAAGGTAAAGGGGGTGCTAAATAGACTATATTCTATGACAACAGAAGTAAACCACGACTGTCCCAGACACTAGACGTATGGGCCCCATACTAAAAGGGCTGGCAGCACAAGAACAGGTTGCAAAGGGCTCTCAACATCTATTCAGGAACTACTTTTACATGTACAAAGAAAATTGAGGTGACTCCTCTTTTTGGTGCTTTCTATTTCAATTGCCCTCAGACACCTTTCTACACCCTCTGTCTCAACTCTGCCCTAGAGGCAGCTCCGGTCCTTGGAGTCCAGCTGTTTGGACACAACTCAGGGTGCAGTATCTCCACTTTCATTAGAACAAAAGGGGAAAAGTTTACTCATCCTATTTAAATAAACCTTAACTATTTCAATACAATACAAATACTTTTGTACCTGCAAATTTCACTTGGTTTAATATCAAGGCAACTCCTTAAAATTCTATCCTTTTAGAAGAATTTTAGGTTTCTCTTCTAAAATAAATTATTTAAAAATGATCGGCCATAGCATTTATCACAAAAAAACCCCAAGACAAATATGGTATATTATCCATTGATTTGAGTTTTTAATACTCACCAATACAGATTGGAGAATTATATAAGAATAAAGTTCTAATTTTATCATTCCAGAATGAACAACAAGAGAAAACAATACAAACACCGCCCCCCCCACCCCCACCCCCGCCACCGGACACACACCTTTTATTTCCCCCTAGTAAGAATTTTTGATGCTATGGAGAAAAAAAGAAGTAAAACAAAAGATGTTTAGAGCACCTTTGATGAAATCTAAAATGTTCCACTTTGTGAGGCTCATCTCACTGTGAACAGTAACTCATAGCTTTGAAACCTCTGGATGGCTTTCCAAATATTGCCATCTGGTGGAACTTTAGTTAATTGTTCCTTTGTTCTACGGAGCTCCTTGGAAGCGAACCTTGGAGGCATTATTAGACAGACTCGGAGTACCAGTGGGAAATAACTGAAGGTCAAATGATTGTGTTTCAACACAAATCCCAAACTGCAAAACGAGGCTTTCCAGATCTTCATCTCCTTTCAAGATACCCAGATCTCTTTATAGTAAATTCAACTGAGCAGTTGCCTTGATTTTTAACAAGATCAATCACTAATTCACAATTAGAAATGTCATGAGGTCTTTGACTGTATCTAGATATTCTCTCTCTCCACTTATTATTAATAAGATCTCCAAAATTAAACTTTAATCAGCGCGACTATTTTTAGAAGAATTGCTTATAGCAGTTAATTAGCCCTAAGTATATGTAGGAAATGAAATGTGGTTTGAAAGATAATGTTTTAACAAAGTATATTTATGTAGATATTTACTTTCATTGTATAAGGAAATTTTGAAAACAAAATTTGTTAAAAAGGCATTAATAATACTCCAATTTAATTTGTAAACAATTTAATCTATAAGTCACACAACATAATTTATATTTAAATCTTACCTTGGGCATCCAGGCTCTCTCCCTGGCTGTCGAGATGAACTGTTTCTCTGAGAAATGGGATGCTGGAATAGTAAAAATGAAAAAAAGAATAAAGAGAGAGCATTTAATACGAATAATACATAGGAGCAAAGAGTTATAATTCAGTTCATTGGGTATGGCCAGCAATGGAAAAGGAAATTAAAACATGCACACAAAATCCAGTTGATTTTACCTTAAGAGAGATTAAGTTAGCCAAACAATAGAGTTCTCAATCTATATTATTAGATCAATTCTTAGTTTGTGAATATTTAGTATAATATCAGTCCTATAAAGAGATTTTTAAAAAATCTTTTTCCCTGATAGTCTGATGTGATGAGAATCATGTGTCAGCAGATAACCTCGGGAAGCAGTATCTCTAGTGAAGTATCAAATGCCATCAATTAAAATATAGACTTCCCCAAACTTAGATTAATTTGCATGTTTCACATCTAGTATCATCATAGGCTTGGTCTTGGTCTTCTAGTCAAAAGACTGGTGTTTAATTTTAACAGGATAAGCATTAGAAGCAATTCCAGGATCAAACTTCAAAATATATACGCCAACAAGTAATCATTTACTTTCTTGATGTGAATTAACTATTTCTCTTCGCAACATGCACTGGCTAAGTGACAAGAGAGTAAACTGATGGAGGACGGATCCAATTCTAGAGGCTGAGAAATGCATCCGAGCTCCAGATTTTGAGGGTTCAGTGTGAGGAGTGGGGAGGATGGTAACTGGGGCAGATGCTGCAAAAACAGACATAAGATGCACATGCGCGTGAGCCTTATTGGAATTCCCACCACCCCGAGAAACAAATTAGAAATGATCTCTTCCCAACTTCCACCTAAGCCCTCCCCCTGCACATAGCTCTTTTGTATTTTTCGGTGTATATGGCCATTTCAGGAAAGCCTGTGGTGCTTATTTAGCTTAAAATCAATTGTATAAAAATAAAATATCTGTGGCAGCTCCAACACTTTGTGATTAATCCCAGACATAGTTCTGGAGATGTCATTGGGAGAAGGATTTTAAGAAAGGGAGGAGGGGGCCTTTTATGTTTTTCCTATAGCGGAAAGAGATGGCGAAAGAAAAAGAAAAACGGTAAGCGATGAGAGAATAAAAGTAAAGGTGACAGCCGAGTGTTCAATGTGACGCTCTTCTATAAGGAAGTGCAAAAGTAATTTGTAAGATTTGGCTTGTTTTAAAAATCAGAAAATTTAACATGAATGGTTTCAAGAACTGCACTCAGGTAAGCTGACAATTTTTTCTTCAGATAGAACAGGTAGAATTTCTTTACCTGTTTTATAGCAGAATTCAATTTTATGGGTATTTCACATCGTTTCTATAATTTAATGAAAGCTGATAAAACTAAAAAATCAGGTTTAAAGAAAATCTGTTCCCACGTATATCGGTTTCTTTTCCTAAGTTTTCCAACCTTCTAGAAATAGTAACTGAATCAGAATAACATTTTCATTTGCTCTTTGCCTAGTAACATAGCTGCTGGGTATGAAAGCATTGGCCACCAAGCTGGGAAGCAAGAGCATAAGGTTCCTAGTTTATCTATAAACCAGATAATTAGCCCTTAGAAAATGTGGGAATGGCTCTACACAATTGGCCTTTTTCTGTTCTCTGACAACAAACTATTGCTAATTTTTCAGCAGCTGTAATGGGTCAGTTTGGAGAAGAATGAAATCATTTGGAGAAGAATGAAATCATTTATGCACAAGTTATTTCACATATTTTATCTAATTTAATCCTCAAAACCATCTTAGTACAAATGAAAAAAACAAGGCTTAGAGTAGTGGAGCAGTTTGCCCAATATCACGCGTCTAGATTCTAACTGAGTCTGACAGACTATCATCTTTATCTCATCCATATCATGTGACCTGGAAAGCCAGGCCTTTGCCATTGATTTGGACACCTGGACAGCTCTTGCTCTGGGACAGAGAAGGTGCTCAATAAGACAAAGTCTTGTGAGGGGCCGGTCTAGGCTCCCCTTAGTGGGGGTGGCAGGAGAGGCAACACTTTTTCTGTGGTGTTTGGCAGATGAAGAGCAGTTATTGTCTATGAGTTTCACACTATAGAAAGATTAACTCAAATGGATTGCTACATAAATGTAAAATGTAAAATTATGAAATGTTTAGTAAAAAAAGTAGAAAATCTTTGGAATCTAGGGCCTGGCAGAGACTTCTTAGCC
>NW_011888784.1:15039500-15041694 GCF_000151845.1 Pteropus vampyrus
GTCTAGATTCTAACTGAGTCTGACAGACTATCATCTTTATCTCATCCATATCATGTGACCTGGAAAGCCAGGCCTTTGCCATTGATTTGGACACCTGGACAGCTCTTGCTCTGGGACAGAGAAGGTGCTCAATAAGACAAAGTCTTGTGAGGGGCCGGTCTAGGCTCCCCTTAGTGGGGGTGGCAGGAGAGGCAACACTTTTTCTGTGGTGTTTGGCAGATGAAGAGCAGTTATTGTCTATGAGTTTCACACTATAGAAAGATTAACTCAAATGGATTGCTACATAAATGTAAAATGTAAAATTATGAAATGTTTAGTAAAAAAAGTAGAAAATCTTTGGAATCTAGGGCCTGGCAGAGACTTCTTAGCCATGACGTGAAAAACACAATCCATAAAAGGAGATATTGATAAACTGGACTTAATTAAAATCAAGAACTTTTGCCCATATGAAGTGGATGTAAATATAAGGCATAAACTAGGAGAAAATATTTGCAAACCACCTGACAAAAGACTAGTATCTAGAATTCGGAAATCTCAGAACTCAACAGTAAAAAAACCAAACAATTAGAAAATGGGCAAAAGATATAAGCAGACATTTAACTGAGGATATACAGTTAGCAAATAAGCACATGAACTGATGATATTCAACATCATTAGCCATTATGTAAGTGAAAATTAAGAACCATGTGAGGTGTCGCTATACACTTATCAGAATGGCTAAAAGAAACGGTGACAACATGAAATGCTGATGAAAAACCAAATCATTCATATATTGCTTGTGAGAATGTACAATGGCCTAGCTACCCCAGCAAACATTTGGCTTTTTTTTTTTTTTAAACTAAATATACAACTACCACACAACCTACCAATTACACTCCCAGGTATTTTTCCAAAGGAGTAAAAACACATGTTTACAGCAGATATATTCACAGTGGCCCGAAACTGGAGACAACCCAGAGAGCCTTAGACAGGTTAATAGTCAACAACTGTGGTACATCCAATATACCATGGAATACTACTCAGCAATTAAAAATGAACCAACTATTGATATGTGCAAAACCTAGGTGAATTTCCAGAGAATTATGCAGAGTGAAAAGAGCCAATCCTGTAGGTTATATACTGTATGGTTCCATTTATCTAACATTCTTGAAATGAGCAAACTGTAGAAATGGGACAGATTAGTGTTTGCCAGGGGTCAAGAAGGGAGTGAGGGCTGGAGGGAAGTGGGTTTGGTAATGAAAGGGCAACATAAGAGGTCCTTGTGGTGACGAAAATGTTCTGTATCTTGAACATATATCAGTGTCAATATCCTGGTTGTGACGCTGTCCTGTAGATTTTCAAGATGTTACCATTGAGGAGGAAACTGAGTAAAGGATACATGTGGTATCTCTGTATCATTTCTTATAACTAAATGTCAATGTACAGCTGTCTCAAAATAAAGAGTTTAATTTAAAAAACCATGAGATGGAACCACAACTAGGATTGAACAAGATCACTCTCTTCTATTTTTTTACTTCTCCAGAGAAGAACAAGGCCCCAAAGCAGTGGCCAAGACGGGGTGGGGAATTTGCTTCACACTGCACAGGTCCAAGGGAAAAATCCTAAGCATGACGTTAGCACTCAGAAACCACCGCCAATATTCTGCTGTTTGAGTTTGCCTACCTTGGAATTTTCTCCGCTGTTATCCCCTCTTTCTCCTATATTTACCTTCCCAACCCTTCATTAAAATTCAAAATATTGATACAAATACACACACTCAAAACCAAAAGTGACTTCTAAGTACCAGTTTGATACCTCTGCATTTTGGAAACGACCTCTCATAACGTCCAGTGCATGCTAGCCATGAATTTCCAAAATCCCCACATCTTAGTATTCGCACCAGAATAGAATTTCATCTTTGGTGGATTTTTTGGATGAGAAAGCAGGTGTTCTGCATTCCAACCTGGGCCACACGCGAAGTACAGGCATATCTTTAATCACCCCCACATAAAGAGGAGCTTGCAGAGTCTCCCTTCACGCTAGGAGACACCATGTTGACCTTGACCCTTCTCACTCTGAGCACTAGGCAGCTTCTCAGAAATAAGCAGCCGTAAGCCAGATGCTTTCCTTGGGCTTGTTGGTTTTGTTTTCATTGAAAAGACCGAATATCTTTGTTAGGACGAGAATCATGACGTGGTCTAACTCTTTAACAAAG
>NW_011888784.1:15041744-15068347 GCF_000151845.1 Pteropus vampyrus
ACTCTCTTCTATTTTTTTACTTCTCCAGAGAAGAACAAGGCCCCAAAGCAGTGGCCAAGACGGGGTGGGGAATTTGCTTCACACTGCACAGGTCCAAGGGAAAAATCCTAAGCATGACGTTAGCACTCAGAAACCACCGCCAATATTCTGCTGTTTGAGTTTGCCTACCTTGGAATTTTCTCCGCTGTTATCCCCTCTTTCTCCTATATTTACCTTCCCAACCCTTCATTAAAATTCAAAATATTGATACAAATACACACACTCAAAACCAAAAGTGACTTCTAAGTACCAGTTTGATACCTCTGCATTTTGGAAACGACCTCTCATAACGTCCAGTGCATGCTAGCCATGAATTTCCAAAATTCCCACATCTTAGTATTCGCACCAGAATAGAATTTCATCTTTGGTGGATTTTTTGGATGAGAAAGCAGGTGTTCTGCATTCCAACCTGGGCCACACGCGAAGTACAGGCATATCTTTAATCACCCCCACATAAAGAGGAGCTTGCAGAGTCTCCCTTCATGCTAGGAGACACCATGTTGACCTTGACCCTTCTCACTCTGAGCACTAGGCAGCTTCTCAGAAATAAGCAGCCGTAAGCCAGATGCTTTCCTTGGGCTTGTTGGTTTTGTTTTCATTGAAAAGACCGAATATCTTTGTTAGGACGAGAATCATGACGTGGTCTAACTCTTTAACAAAGCACATTCTCTGCTTCTACAAAAGTCCATTTTCCCTCATCCTCTAGAAATTTCAAATCCTCTTTCTTTAAACAAGCTTGGGATTCTAGCATCCCATGTGTGAGGCACAGGAGAACATCAGTGCTAGCTAGATAATACCTCCTCCCCACACCAAAGAGGGCTGCTTTCTTGTCTGACCAGAAAGCCACAGGCACATGAGAGATATATCAGAATGAAAAAAAGGGCTGTAAAAATATTTCCAGTCATGCCATGCCATTGAAAAAGTGCTCTCTTTCATTAGTGCTATGTATTTAGCCAATGAGGCTTCTGATCAACGCAGGGTTAAAACATTCTCCCCACAAAAAGACAAGAATCACTGCCTCCCCAGCTGCTCCCAGCCAACATTTCCAAGAAGACAACACCGCTGGGACCTGAACCCAGGTTTTCCTCTCAGGAGTTGACTAAGCTATCTCTAGATGTTCAGAATGAGTTACAGCTTAAATTCCAAATTCCCCTTGGCTACTTAGAGATATTGAATCACTCCAGTTGTATATCACATTCTTTAGTGTGGGAGGTCCACAGCTTTCTAGGAATAAAGCAGCTGTAAGCATTAACAGAAGGTCACATGCTATTAATCCTTAGGCTGATACTACTTGATAACAGCCTTCCAGAGAGCTCCGCCTTCACCAGCACCTCCTCAATTAGTGGTCTCAGGACCTTCCCAGGGGGAGCACAGGGGGGACAAGAGTCTGCCCAGTTCCACTCCCCCAGGGGACTAGAGGCACGCCTGCTAGGAAGCACAGAGGGGAGCACACACCAGGGAAACCAAACCAAATGACATTATCTGGCAAGTAAAGGTCAAATTACACTGAATCTTGGGTATTATGGTACAAAACATTTTTCTCCTTAAGAAAGGCAAATGACAAAATGAACCACATTGCATGTTTAAGGGCTTTTGAAAAACCATAGCTGGCTAATAATGGGATTTTGGTGGTATATGTTAAGAACAGTAATGATGTTATAAACTTCTTATAGGTCATGTGATTTGGACTTCTATAAAAGGATAATCCCCAGAAACTATCTAATGTGATAGTAATAATAAAATAGAAAAGCAATTCTTTTCATGCAAATTAAGCCTAATCCTCCCATCTTAGAATCCTCCTTTATCCATCTGCTACTTCCCATAGCAGGCGTAGACTGTCCTTTCTATTCTAAAATAGAATATTCATAATGCTAAATGTACGAAAGTAAAATTCTAAAAAAAAAAAAAAAAGGAAAAAACATGAGACAAATTACATACATGAGAAATATCACATGCATTTTAATTATGTAAGTTTTTGATAATTGTTTTCACTTATGCTTTTATTCATTTTTAATCAGATATCCTTGAAAATAAAGTAGTTGGAACAGAATGGCTCCTTTCCTCATAAGTGTGATTGATGATGAAATGTAGCAGAATGTTCCTGAAACAGGAAAGCAGCAGAGAGAGTGGTATCAGATTCACCTTGAGCACCCAGGGTTCAGATTTAGCATTTGAGCTGTAGTGAAAACCATGCTTTACATGCCTTCTGTCTTTACAGTGTTATTCCTTTGACCATCCAAAGTGATGCAGTAACATATTAAAAATGTTCAAAGGGTAAAGTGTGAGATCTGAGTATGACTGACAGTGGCCAGAGGATTGCTAGGACCCTGGGTATGGAGGGCTGCTCTGACCTCCCTCAAAAGATGGATAACCATTGTCTAATCCCTGTATTTTAAATCTATTTTCCTTCTTGTCCTTGCATGCTCTGGTGCCTTAGGCAGATGCCATACTAGTGTCCAATAATGGTGTAGCTACATGAAACCATGGGATGCAGGCCTTCTTATCTTTGTATTTGGAGCAGCACAATACAACTTACCGCTAGACTGAGTTAGCAGTTCTGCTTTTTCCCTGTCTTCTTTTATCTCTAACAGGATAAGATACCTCTTTATGTCTCAGCCCAGGCCACCTGATGGAGAGATGACCCAACACTAACAACCACATGCACAGAGAAAAGTGAGCTCAGGAGCGTTTCTGAGTAAATGCTTTAAAAAAATTCTGCTGGAAATCACACTGCTTTTATATTTTGAGGAGCTACAGTGGCATTGTCCACATGTTAAATGGAAGTTTGAATTTTATCACCACTGCCTATTCCAATTTAACTAAATAATTCAATGTGCTAATGGAGTATCAAAATTATATTTTTCTCATATTTTGAAAATTTATGGATTCTCCAAAGAAAAAATATAGTTCCTATTGCATTTTCTTTTATATTTTATTCTAAGAAAGATGGGTTAACCACCACCTTTCAGAGTGCTGGGATATCCTGCGGAGAAAGGATAGGTAAAGATAAGCTATACTCTTTATTAATGCGGCTAGAGGCCATAGGTGAATTGAGGTGTTTTAGATTGTGCTTTAAGCAGAGCTGGGATGAGAACCAAGTCCACTGACAATCAGTTTAAATTGACTTATTGTTAATATTGAGAATAAGAAGATAATAAAAATAAGAATGTTTGACTAATTTGCAAAAATTTTAAGAGAAGATGGTTGTTTGAATAAGGGGTCTAGTTAGAGACAACCATTCTTTCTCTTTACTCATGCTTAGTTTTCTTTTGAATATTTTGGTAAATGTTGCTGCTTCCTTTTTGACTATCGTTTCTCTAACTCTTAGTATCTGGAATAATTTTAACTTGCTCCTTTAATTTTTTAATCTCTATTAGCTTCTACTCATGATCATTGGTAACAAACATTTGCATAGTTTTTCAGAGAAATCAAAAGTATAAAACTCTCTCGACTATAGTCATATAAAATAGTAACAAAGCCCAAGGTGAGTAACTAATATTTTTAAAAAATCCCCACAAATGTGAAAAAAAAATGCACATGGCTTTCAGATTCCAAGTGCAACTCTTAAAACACCACTAAGCCTCACAAGAATATGTTGTTAAAAATCTCTTTCCATTGGGATGGGCCAAAAGCCCCATGGGAAAATGACTCAATAGACCTAGGCTTGATGTTACATTGTATAGAACATAACAATTGTTCTGCCCATCCCGCACTGCTCACCTCCATCGGATTGCTCAACAAAGCACACTCTGAAGATGTCAACTCACTCTTACAAAACCGCACCCAAGGTCCCAGGTCTGGGTAAATTACCATGAATAGCATCATCACAGACACTCAGATAAACAGTTCAGGACAGAAAGACAACCTAATACACGCTTCCACAAGAGATAAACCTGACTAATTCAGTCACAATTTCGCAGAATGGTGTCCATGGTGTCCATGGTGATGGTTAAGTACAGTAGAATACTTGAAAGGGGAAAAAGCCACACATTCTTGAATATAATTATATTCCTTGTGGTCTGTGTGGCTAATTGAGAGAGCTGTTGGTAAGCAGTACCAGGAGCCTCTGGTTCCTCTCGCATAAGACAAACAATAGTCCTGCAGGACAGATGTGTCTTGTTTCTGGGTACAATTTGATTCCAAAGCCCTCACCAGTCTCCTGCTACTTCAAAATAGCAGACTGGAAACAATTTTCAACATGCTAAGGAAAAATTTTATGTGAATTATTGAACGTGAATACAGACAGTAAGAGCTCTACACAAAAATAGTTTTTGTAATTGTTGCATGTAGGTGGTAAGTTTAGGAGTATGTCCCCTCATGCCCCACCCTCATCTTTTTCAGATTCTCACTAATGAATTTATGTTTTATTTATTAAAACAATAATCAAAAGGTGAGTGTCTTCTCCATGTTCTGATGGGGGGAATTTGTGCTGAGGTGTCTTTTAACAAAATGACCATGCAGCTTCTTCCAATTTGGAATTATGTGATTGGATAAAATACAAAGCTACTTGCTAACTTATTATAATAATTATGTAATGGTGTAGTTATGATGGCTACATGAAAGCATGTGTTATCAATGGAATAACTGAAGAAATATTATTCCGAGGCATCGCTGGAAGAATTTTATTAGAAGAGTTGAGTAATTAAAAATATGGAAGCATGTTTTATAATCTGTTAATAATTTTTTCTTGGGGAAAAATGCAGGAGGAATTGTGTAGAATACTGACAGGAAAAAACAAACAACTCTTGTGTCTTTTGGCTTCACAGAGCAATAAGTGGCAACCCTGATGAGGAGTATGTTGCTTGGTGTCCTGGAGCAAGTCACTGTTCCAACAGCCAGGAAAACTTTACACTTCTAAGGAGCAGAAGGGCGAGTTGTGGTTGCCAGGGACATGGGGACATATAGACACGAATTGCATGTAGATAAGATATGGGCTCTATGATTCCATTCCCAGTACATAGATGGAACTGTTAAAATTAACATCACCTTTCTTCCAAATTGATCATGTTGCAGGAAACCACGCCATGTAATTAGTCAACTGCCAGCCCTATCTGAAGCAGATCATGAAACAAATCATCACTGTACGTAATAGTCATCAGGAAGACCCTGCCAGACACATTATCCAATTTGATCTCTACAAGAATCTGGTAAGACAATGCCAGCCTCCATTGTCTCCATATGACAGATGAGAAAACTTGTTTTGAGGGATGTTGATGGACGATGTTAAGTAACATCTGCCAAGTCACCCAGCCAGTCAGCAGCAGAACATTTTAAACATCAGGCCTTTTGACGTTCTTGCTCCAATTCCAGAATTCTTTGGATGATACAACACCATAACCTCTAAAAAACAGGCAGGCTGGCATCAGGAAGTGAGGTTTTTGAACTTAAAAGGAATTAAAATCTATGGAACCTTTTTAATAACTTTTTAAAACCTAGAATTTCACAAAAGTAGTTTGGAATTTGCCATAGGCTCAATCTGCATGCCCTCTATTCAGTTTAAGGGGACCCTACAGATACAAATATATGAATGTGTGGTGTTGGCGCATGAATATTCTTATGTAAGTTATAATACATGAAATGAAGAAGCATGAAGGAGATTTTGCTGGTGATCTGAGAGATAGGAGATGTGTGCCACCTTAATTTATAGGTTATCAATCAAGGACAACCCAAACTCTTATTGATAATAGGCTGTCATTAGTCCATATGAAAGCCTTTTTCAAACTTACATTCGTCTTGTTATATATGCTCATTGTAAAACAATATTAGAAATGGTCACTTAAGATTTTCAGATGAATAAAATAGAATACAATAGCTGCATATCCTGAAGATATTTGATTAAAAGAAACTATTCCTTCTGAGGTATTAAAAGAGTTTGTTAAAGATTATTTCAACATGGTATTAATCAAAAAGACCGATTTCTGTGTGAGAAACTGAATTTTCTAGTTCAGGATTTCTCAAACTTTAATGTGCATATGAATCACTTATGGATCTTGTTAAAGTGAAGATTCTGACTGAGAGGTTCTGGGGTGCAGCGTGAAATTCTGATTTTTTAAGGCACTCAAAGGCGGTGCTGGTGCTGCAAATCCTATGACCACACTTGACTAGCGAGGCATCGTCAGAACCACTTTGGGAATGAACTTCAGTGGAATCACCTATGATTAGGTGAACTTCGATTAGCACCCTCCACGTAGTCGATGGGTTTCTCAAGCTGCTCCACTTGAGCTAACAATTTACCTGTTGACGCATCTATCAAAAGAATAGAAAGTACCTTAAAATATCTTAGGAAGTAAAAAGATTGCTAATTTTCTAGTTCTGGCTTTACCTTTTATTTTCCCTCTTAACTAAGCAAATTGTGCAGAAAATTTCAGATAGTGGCTTGATTTTTTTCTTTAATAGATGAAGGCATCGCAGACATTTTAATTTATTATCTCAGAAATATAGTCTTGGACCAGATATTTTACAAATGAAGAAAGCTGGTCATTTTGAAATTTATTATGGGATAAGTATAGGGTTACAGAATTTAGCAAGAATAAAAAGAGAAAACAAAAACAAAACTCCAAACTAACAACATCAACCCAAAATAACGGGATGCCCAGTTAAATTTGAAAAAAGATTAAATTTTTTATTATGAGTATATCCCATTCAATATATGGGACATACTTATACTTAAAAAATCATTATCTGAAATTCAGATTTAAAGATTAAATCAGATTAAATTCAGATTAAAAGATTAAAATTTTCAGTATTAGTCTAGCCTATGCAATATATGAGACATACTTATACTAAAAAAAAATCAATGTTTTTTGAAATTTAGATTTAACCGGTGTCCTGTATTTTACCTAGATAAAAGCACACCTCAAATTCGAATTGATCTTGAAGTGTTGAGAGATGGAGGTGTGCTTGCTTGGGTAGAAAATTAACAGACTTAGTGGTAGTCTTGTTTAAATATTCCAGCTGCACAGAAAATTGCTTTCTGGACTTGCCAGTAGCACATAGAGCACTCAGTTATTATTGCTCTTGATTTGTGGAAACTCCTTTTAAGAGATTTGTACCCAGAAGACCACACTTTAAAAAGAATCATGATAGAGGCCAACCTGGAAGTTAAGCTAACAAAAGTGTAACACTGATAGTTTCCTTTGCTGGGAAGGACCAGGTTGGGCAAAGCAGGAAGGTATTTCTTTGAGTTCCCTCTCTTTTCCACCTTTGGAGGGCTGAAGAAGCTTAGCAGGCAAATGCAGATAGGGGATTCTTGGGTAGAATCATGAAAGGTTCTTAATATATCAAATTTTGGCAAGTTGATTGGATTTAAGATTATCTTTGAAAGAAGGAAGGAAAGTGTAAGGTGATTGCCGGCTTCTCTACCTCTTGCTTATCAGTTGAAAACAGACTTTATCAGACTTTAAAGAAGGTAATCTAGTCCTCTGATTTAACTTTTATGTATACAACCAATAAAAAATTTCAGATACTTTAGTAAAGCTAAAAGAAACCACCTCATTTTCCGGCTGCCTTTTTTTTTTACTTATTTTTCCTTCTCCTACCAATTTCAAATACCAAGTCATTCCTATTCTGGTGTTTATAATTAATTCTAAATTAGAACCCAAATGTGCCTGTTAGCAAAATTCTTTTAAGTGTTTTTCCCCTGTTTCAGCAATTGACAATTATGAATTCCCTACTCAATTAAAAATATAGTAAATCCACTCAGTTCCTAATTTAGGAACTACTTCAGAGAGAACTACAAATACTATTCATATATATGACATAAGGTATATTAAATAAAAATGTATTTAGTAAAAATGTAAAATCTAAATTATGACAAGGGAGGAAAGTTAATTTCACTTGAACTGGTTCCTGACCCAGTCAGCACAGGGGTTATACAGTCTAGTTCTAGTTGTTCCGCTTCCTCCTTGTCCCCCAATTACTCCATCAGGAACACTAAAGGGTTAAGTTACCTTGGGAGTTAGTTATCCACATGCCATTACTACCAACAGTACTAGGATGGGATTAAATACTTTTTGTTTGTTTCTTTCTTAAAATCATTTAGTTGATCTCGCGTACCTCAAGCATTGCATTTTTTTTTAGTGCATTGTTTGATTTAGTGAAAAAGGAACTCTTTTTGGTGGGGGGCTCTCTAAATTGCAGGTGTGCTGATTCTGGAAGGGATGCAGAGGACGCCGGTTAAATATAACCTTTAAATTTGCTCCATAAATCTAAGTGAAAGTCATTTGCAAATATTCTGTGGCATTAACAAATCATCAAAAAGAGGAAGTTCTCTTAACTGAAGGAAATTTTAAGAGACAACCCTTACAAGAAAAAATTAAGACCAGTTTCTATCAATGAAGTTACTGTTCTTTCAAATATTTTTTCTAAACTCTTAAAAATAATCTGTCCAGCCTTGGGCAGAAGGCAAAGAATTTGAATTTCTGGATCATAATCTGATCTGTTTTTGAATTTGGAAATTTCAAACTAAATTGTCCATGGCATAATGTTAGACTTTAGTGATATAACTGACTATATGTCTATCTGCTTATTATTTAATGACCACTGCCTTTATAAGTAGTAGCAAGCAATTTACCTTAAATATAAACTTTAGGAGAGTAATGGTATTTCCAAAAGCAGCAGTATGAAGTGACAGTCAGTGAAAATTTCCTAAATCTGAATAAATTTTCAAATTATGCCTTCATATATAAAACAAAGAAGCATGCAAATGCCCTCATAGGCTGGAGAAAAAGGAAGTTGCTATTGCTAAAGAGTTAAGGTGAGTGTCATCCTGGGCTTGCTGTCAAGGGTGTGTTACCCCATTTTCTAAAGCTCTGGAAACAGTGACAGCTCAATATAAGTATTACACTGTTTGGGCTTGTTCAGGTACAGAAGTTTGACAGTCAATCATATCACTAAAATTCATATATTATTTAGAAAGGTACTGCTTTTGCAAAGTAAATACACACAAAAGGGGAATATGACTAAATTATCCTTAGTGATTAGTTTGGAAACAATTTATTTCCCCCTTCTCTAAAGGGAGAAAAAAACTGAAAAAAGACTAAGGCTTTAAGTGAACAAATTTTCATTAAAAACTGAAATATGATCTATGGCCATGCCATCCCGAACAAGTGGGATCCCGTCTGATCTCGGAAGCTAAGCAGGGTCGGGTCTGGTTACTACTTGGATGGGAGACCACCTAGGAAGACAGGTGCTACAGGCCTAAAAAATAAGGGATTGTAAACTGATAAGGTCCTTGCAATGTGTGAGGTCAACCAAGGGTTGCCTCACCTAAAACAAACAAACAAACAAATAAATAAACCCTGAAACATGTCAAATTGGTATAAATCAAGAGTCTGCAAACCTTGTCTGTAAACAGTAAGTCGGTATTTTAGGCTTTGTGGCCCATGTGGTCTTTGGTGCAACTATTCCACTTTGCTGAGGTAGGTAGCAGAAAGGCAGCCCTAGACAAGATGTAAGCAAATAAGTATGTCTGTGTTCAATCGACTTTCTTTTGTACAGTGAAATTTAAATTTTATGTAATTTTTAAGTGTCCCCAAATAGTTTTTTCTTTTAATGCTTTCAACCATTAAAAATATATGAAAACCAATCTTATTTCGTGGGCCATACAAAAACAGAGGGGAGGCCATTGTTTGCTGATGCCCAAAATTCTTGGAGCTATGAGTTTCCACTCATCCTGAGCTGAATGTCATTGCACAAAGTTTGTCAGCAGTCAATTTTGAAGTGTACAGATTATTAGATTAGATCTGTTGGAAGCAAATTTCCCAGTTTCTCTTCTAGAAAGCTCTGGTGTAACAAATCACAATTTTGAATACCTCTCTGGAAATTTATGAGCACAAGTTCAGAACAAAATTTTATACAATGAACAGATCTGAAAGACTATAGCCAGATTTCTTCCAATTGAGGATAGATTCACTTTAAATGTTTAGGATGGTTGCAGGTGAATATGTGAGAGTTAGATTTAATCTTTGTGGTCTCTAGCGGGTGGATGCCACAGAAAGCCTCTGATGGATGGAATGTACTGTGAGGGAGACGTGGAGGCATAAGTCGGAGGAATATTTAGTAGAGATGCTGGACAGGGTGTTTAAGCTTTTGTTGGCTGGTGGCATTAACCTTTAAGGGCCCTTAAAGCAAGAGAGCTTATGCTTCTATGACTTGGGCAAAGATTTAGAAACTTTTTACTTTGGTTATCTAAATAAGAAGCTAACCATGGTTCAGAATGTTTGAGGTTGGCCTAGTCCAAAGGTTATTTAAGAATAAAGTCAGTGAGAGCATGATGTATGTGAACAGTTTCTCCTATGTTAAGGAGGGAGGAGATAATTAGAACTGAGCTTGTCTTGCTAATGTCTCCAGGCAAGATTACATCAAAACCTATTCAAGAAACAAGCAGTATGAAATAATAGACTCTGGAAAGAGTCACAACCCCAGGTTCCTTGCCTTGGCATTGCCACTTTAGAAGATCACATAATTTTGGGGCTTTCTTGTGCTCTTTGGCACATGGGAATTATGTTTAGGCCCTGCTATGTTCATAAAACCAAAGGGTTGTATAAATTTAAGGTAATAAGACTGGGTGGTTCTCATCTGTTCTCAAAAACTTCAGAGCTCCTAAAATTGAGATGACACCGTTTCTTTCTACCTCACCCTTTTGTCCTACTTGTAAATATTACAGAGCTAAGTACATACCATTCTCAGAGGAGTAGTTTCCGATTCGTTTGATTAGTCCCATTTTTCTAGTCTACATTTCATTCAGTCTTTCGGTATCTTATACCTCCCCCAAAAGTGGTTGGAATTTCAGAAGTGCACCCCCCTGTCCCTCTCTTAAGCTACACAGAAATGAGAATGGATGAATTTACATCATTTTGGCCTTTGGACATTCTTATTAACATATATTTTCTGGTATTGTTTGTCAAAGAATACATCCAACTTCCCACTTTTAAATACGATGGCTATTAAATGTACTTGTGTGTGCTATCTTAATGAAAGCAGTAGGCAGATGACAATAAAAGCTGTTTAATTATTAACTTGCTATTTGTCCTGCTCTGAAATAACTCTCCTAGCTTAATAAATTCCTTTAGACATCTACATAGTTTGATATGTATTGTTTTCCATAATAATGGGTAGAGAGAGTAAACTTTCCTTATGTGAATCTTGGGCCCATGGAGAGTGTGGTTAAAGTACTATAACAATTGTTGGTTATGCTCAGAATGCTACATTGTTTTGTGTAAAAATGTAAGTGAACAAAGGAGCTGCCATTTTATAGCCCTTAAGAATTGTAACAAACTTTGGCTCCTACATATTCAGAATGTCTGTCTGTGAAAATAACAAAACTGAATGTACTCAGGAAGCTTTGCTTACAAATGTTCACCCCACCGCCTGATAATGTTCAGCACAAAAAAGCAACATTGATAACATGAAAGGCCCTGTGCTCTGTGCAATGGGAGCTGCAGACACACAGGCCCCTAAGAGATAACAGCATATCAAGCAGGGTAAATAAGTGCTACGAGAGGTTCAAAGTTCAATAGCTGACAGTATTGAAAGTTTGCTATGTGTCAGACACTGTTGCTTCTTAAAGAAACTGAAAATGGGGAAGAAAGCATTTAGGCAATGGCAGAGAGTCATGCTGATATAAAGAATAATGAAGAAAGGAGAGGTATAACAACTAAAGGTAAAAGCAATAAAAATAAGAAAATTAAGTTTATTTAATAAACTTGTGTACGTTTTTAAACAGATCATCTCATTTAGGCTCATCCCTTGGGAATATTTTTTTTTTCTTAAGCAGGAAACCTTTGGTTAATAGCAAACATAAAATTTCATATAAAATGTTAGCTGTAACCATTTCTATTTAAACAGATCCTTTAATCCACCCTGGAATGTGTAATCAAACAGCATTTGACTTTGTATTCAAAATTTATATATTGCAAATTTATCCTCTCTACTTCACATAATTGAAATAACCCAAACCAGTTCACACTTTTCCAAGATTTTTTATATGCCTCAACACCAAGGAAATTACAAGATGCCTAATTGGCTTTGTATTTCCTTCTAGCAGGAGAGCATTATTTGAAGGTAAAATGGGAGCTGGAAAAGGGAGCGAGCGACTCCTACAAGCAAAGAGATCCTGATCAGATATTCAAATGTGTTTTCAAAGGAGTGGCGTCTGTGCGTGTCAGTAAGCTACTCCTTATAATTACTTCCTATTCCGGGCCCCGCCTTGGAGTGCAGCCTGCTGCTGACTCACCAGACTGCCGCGAGTTAGTTTCAGCTGGGTCTCCCCACTGCCTGCTACATGTGAGTCATCACGGGAATGAAAGTTTCTACCTGTCTCCTTAACTACCGTGCAGCAACGAGGCACTGACAGTGAACTTTGATCTTTCCACTAAGAACCAGACCCTAGGCAGAGAGGGTGAAAAACGACATGGCAGATACCATTGCCAGCCAAGCTGCGGGAAGACAGTCCCCCTCAATAGGGCGTTCTTCAGCGGCACCCCAGTTTCAGTGTCTTTACCTCCACCCATCCAAGTAGTTAAAGTGGCATCTTGTCTTGCAACGCTTGCGGCTGCTGGCCACTGAACTATTCTTTTGAGTCAGTGATTCTCAAATTCTGCTGCACAATGAATCACTCAGAGATTTAAAAAATATATACTGCTGCCTGGCTCTTATCTCCAAACAGGCTGATTTAAGTGGATGGGGATGAGAGATGGACATCAGGAATTTTCAAAGCTCCTCAGGTGATTCTACTAGGCAGCAAAGTTTGGGAAACCTGTGCTTTGGAGAAGCATCGCTCTTCCCACGCAAGGGAAACCTACCAGTTAAGTTTAACCTAAACCGGTGGGCTCCCAGACCTCTTATCTTGGAGAGCTACTGACCCATAGCCCGCTATTTTAATTAGTTTGGCAGAATAGAACGCTAGCAAAGCAATGGGACGTTTGCAGTAGCGACATTGGCTAGATAAGGACCGGTCCCCTTTTGCTTGCTAAAAACATAGCTAGATTTAGCGTTCAAGAGAAACATCTTAAACGTTGCTGTTCTTTTGGTTACCTTTTGATCTCTGTTCTGTTTCATTCCACAGTGTCTTGTTCCGCAAAGTTGTAAGCCTTGGGTCCTTTCAGATTAGAAGCAGGTGCTGCGTCCAAAACTCAATCAAGACGGGACTGGACGCTTCACTTCGGCTGGGATGGAACCGCCGCCTCGCAGCGCAGCCCCAGGGCAGATACTATGCTAATCCAGAAAGTTCCTCCGACTTCTCGAGGGCGGGCGGGTGCAGGTTTGAACGCTTAACCCTTGATTTTACGTGACTGCGCTATAGTGCGTTTAGTGACCTCTGGCCCAGCGGGTCTGGACCATGTTCCTTTGTTTTGTTTGTTTTGTTTTTTGAAGAGAGGACCTAAGCAAGTGATGGAGAATACCCGCAAGGAGGGGACAGCAGTGTTGGCTGGTGCAGAGATGAAGGGACGGCTAATATTCGGAATATTAATTACTCCACGCGCTACTGACCCGGCGAGGACTAGCAGAAGGGGACTGGGGGTTAAGACAAAGGCTCCTCCTGATCAAATGGCTGCAGCGCCCCTTCCTCCGAGTTTAAAGCTCTGCCCTCTGCGCTGGGCGGCCTTTGGCGCGGGACTGGCAAAGTGACTCAAGGGATGACCGAATCAACTGGCTTTTGGGGGTTTGAAAGTCTGCATTTCTGAGCGCTCCAGGTTCTGAGGGGAGGGTCCTTCTGTGCCCACTCCTCCTTCAGCCCTTTGTGGGATTTCTGGCCTCGGTACAGTATTTCTAAGGGTGGACTGAAGAATTTCCTACCAAAGCAGAGTCGGGAGTCGCTGAGTGGCCCTCGCTCTGCGCGCAGGGTGCTCCCTGCAGAATAACCACTTAGGCTCAAAATAATAACTCCCTCTCTTTCCCACCAACCCAGCTCCCCGAGTCTCGGGCGCCTGGAGGACGAGAGGAAGCCTGAGTCAGTGGGCAGTGGCAGGGCTGGTCTCCGCCCGAGGGGAAGCGCCGAGGGTGTCAGCAGGGCTAGGGGTCCAGGATTTGCTCCCCCGCCGGCTGGCGCCAGTGTGCTGTGCTGCACTTCCTGGTCTGCTCCGAAGCGCGCAGTTCTGGCCAGTGCCCACCGGTTCTCAGTCCCGGTGCCCCAACTTTGACGTCTCTAGGTCCGTGCGCTGCGGGCGCGCACCCACAAGACCCCCTTCTTCACCAGCGCCAAGTATCCCTGACCTGGACAGCTCCGGCCCTCACCCGAGCCGGGCCACTTTGCTTCTGCCAGCGTGGCAGCCCCGACTCCCTCCCCTTTCCCGGGGTGTGCAGCGTTGGGGCCCCAAGGAGAGCTGCGGGCCGCGGGAGAGCGGCGGGTGCACACCAGGGGCCCTGGTGCAGACCCTTGCACAACTTCTTGCCGGGCTTGGAGACCCCCGGTCCTGCAGGCTCTGCCACCAGCGAACTGCGGCCACACGGCGGCAAGAGGAGGCGAGGCCAGAGCCTGGCCTAGAAGGGACCACGTCAAGACTGGGGGTGTCGGGGCGCGCCAGGGCGGTACCGCTTTAAATGCACTTGACTCACCTGCTCCGGCGCTGTAGCCTCCTTCCTCTACTGACAGCTGGGGGCTTTGTTTTCTCCACCCACCCCGCGGGTTGCGCTCCGCCCCCACTGCCACACGTGACTCGCCGTCTGCCACAACCGCGGCTGGGCTAGTCCACCCGAGAGAGCCGGCCAGCGCCACCACCCCTTTCCAGGGTTGCGGGGTGGGCGCCCCAGCCGAGGGGAGGCCCAGGAAGGTCAGGGGTGACCCACCAGCGGGTCAGTTGGAAGGTGGCTCGTTGTTTAGGACCCTAGGAAGCCAGGGTGAGTTGGTAACATGGGATGAAGTGCTAGCTCGGTAAATGAGCTGGGCTGTTAGGCCCCGTCCGAGAGGGAGGTGGCCGGCGCGGCTTGGAGAAGAGTCTTGAAAAGGAGACGCCACACAATTAATTAAATACCTGTTACTGGGAAGCCTGCACATCAAGCGACGCGCATCTGCTTTTTACACCAATTGTTTTTACTCATACCGGGGAACAATTGATAATGGAGAGGCAAACTAGTTTTGTCATAAACATTATTAAACTGGGCAATTCTAAACCGAACAATAATGATTAACAAGGTTATAATAGCAAGTTTTATTGAGGTTTCAAATCTGCTTTTTGGTGCTGTTGATATTTGGATTCTATTTGGAAAATGGAATCCAGGCTGGATAAGCTAACTCCAGAGTATTGATGTGGGCATGTGTCCATTTGGAACAGAACCTATTTTGAATGAAATGAATTGAGAAAATGTTCTGGCTTCAAGATGCAGCTCAGTCTCTGCTCCTTTTGGAAAAGGTCCCAAACCTTGCTGATCACTAGTGTTGGAAACTGCAAGAACCTGTAGTCTGAACCCTTCCTTTTGCACTGGGAGAACACATACATACATACCCACCTTCTCCTGCCCGGTCCCCATATTGCAATTCAGAAGAAAGACTGTCTCCATCTCCCCATTCAAGTGGAGTCTGCATATCAGAGTGATTTAGCACAGTGCTTCCAAAACTTTAATGTGCAGAGGGATCATCAGGAGGCCTTGTTAAAACCAAATTCTGATTGAGTGGTTCTGGGGTTGGACCTGAGATTCTGTGTGTCTAGCAAACTCCCATGTGATATCAGTGCTACTGGTCTGAGGACCATATTTTGAGCAGCTAGGCATAGAGCACCCAGGCGTAGAGTACCCAATCTGGCATTGGTCAACATATTTTGAGTCCTGACTGCACCACTTAATGACCCTAAGCAAGTTTTATTTTTTTTAATTCAAGAATATTTAATTAATTAATTAATTTTTTAACCTACAAAAAAGTCATACATACTTTTATTTCAAATTTGGTATGTGCCATTCAATATAGGTTAAAATGTATTATGAAATATCGATGATACAGTTCACCAAATATTTCCCATCTCCCCCTTTCCAAGTATAAAGTTGGAGTGCATTTTATGGCAATCTTGGTATTGGGTAAAGCCATATGACTGTTTTTGACCCATGAGTTATGAATGGAAGTGAAATGTCATCTTCACCCATGTGAAAGTCTTCAGAGCTCTTTTCCCTCTGGCACAGAGGGTCTTTCTAAGCAAGTTTCTTAACATTTAAGCCTCCCAAGGTGTAAAATAGGAATGATACCAATATCTACCTCAATCTTGAAAATTAAATTGGAAAACCCATCTGAAGCACCTAGTGTGGTTCCCAGCACATATATATAGGGTTTAGAAAATATTAATGAATTAACTTTTGGGTCATCTTTGCAGGAAGAAAGCTGGCACAAAGTCCATTATACTCACAGGGGGAGTAGTGTGTGAAATGGGCACAGGGGTTAATGCAGACAGCCCAAGAATGACAACTGCACCCTCATTGTGCCTAGCCTGGGACAGATATGTAGAAAAAGTTTGTTGAACAAATGAATGACTATAATGCAGAGCAAATCGTGCATGTTTAACAGTTCTGTTTTGAGCAGGAACCTTGCTTGATGGAAGATTGTGGATCTGCATTCAGAAGTGCTGATAGGCCGGAGGCTGCTCTGACTGCTCTCAGTACTGGGAGAACTTGATCTCTGCATGAAAAAAGATTAATGCACCAAAAGGTGTTTGCGAGAACACTGTTTCCAGTGAACTAGATAGTTTATACCATCAGGGAATTTCCAGTAGTGAAAGTGGCTTGAAAAAGCAATCTGTGATCAAAATGTGAAAACTTCCTGAAACAGAAGTACCTATGTTTTCTTTCTCAGCACCATGTAAAAGCTATTTTCATTTGAACATTTTTTAGAATTTTTTTATCTGTTGTTTTTGTCAGTTGTCCTGTCAGCATATAGCACTGGATCTGTAAAACAACTAAAGGTAATTTTCAGGTTTAACCAGAAAATCCCACAAAACAAACTGCAAAGAAAACAAATCCCAAAATATGTTTAATAGAGGTTTGAAATATTAAAAAAAAAAAAAAAGTTCTGTTTCTTCTGCAAAACTTTAAATCTTGATAAATTAGTTCTGGGGCAGTGAATTAAAAAATCATTTTGCTTTTTATTACAGATAATGTCCAGCTGCCTGTTGGATGGATAATCTATTTTAATATCTGAGAGCATAAATGGATTGTTAAGGAGTAATACATTTTTTATCCTCATTAAAAACCTTGAAATTGAAATTTCAATGAATTTATTAATGAAGATATGGTATTCTTAGCTCTCAAAATGAATGGGTATTGTCATTATAGTTCTCATATCTCCCTTCCTTGCTTTTCCTCTCTCTGCCCTCTAAATATGTTTCTTGGTTTTTTATTTTTCTTACTTTCTGTCATTTTCTTTGGAAATATTTTTCATGTCTTATATTTCATTTTCAAGTGTCTGAAGATTACCTCTAAGTCTACACCTACATTCTTAACCTGTTTCCAAGCTCTGCATTACCAATTACTAGGCATTTCCACTGAATTTCCCTAGTCTAGAAGTTTCACTGTGCTCTAAATTACACTCCTCCCTCTTCCCATAAAAATGATACCTCTTAGTAATAAATTGAGATAGTTATTTGCATGCGGCAGTCCTCAGTGCTAATTCAGGGACCTAGCAAGGAGATGAGAAACACATTATGATTATCCTAGCTACCTTTCTGCTGTTCCCAGATATTTCTGTGAGACTTTGCCTCAATAGTGACTGGGGCCAACTCATGTGTAAATACAACTTACTGGTAATAGCATGTACATATGAAGCTGTGGGCTGCTGCATAAATGGTGAACAGTGTGAACTGAGCTTGTGAGAGACTGTGTCAGGGTAAGCTAGATTATGCTGCTGTAACAAACACCACCAAAATCTCAGTGGCTAAATACAACAGAAGTTAATTTTCTGCTCATACAAAGTCTCCAAGTCTCCAGGGCAGCATTCATGATGACTCATCATGTTAGCCTGCTTCATGCCTGTGACCTCTCCATGAGCACCATGGCAAGGGAGAGTAAGGAAAACTGCACATCAAACCTTATATGCTTTCACCCAGAAGTGACACAGATCACTTCTGACATTTCACTGGTCAAAGAAAGTCACATGGTCATTACCTAACTTTAAGGGGTACGTACTCAGAAGGAATGGGAAAGTAGAACTCCTGGAGTAATGTCTATCTACCATAGGGATCCATTTGAGGGGGTGGGGCAATGGATAAAAACTGAAAAGTCTAGTTATAGTAGGGAGTGAACATAGATTACTAGATGGAGGAAGGTATCAGCTATATGTGGACTCTTAGGAGAAGCATTATTGTTGTTATTTTACAATATTATCATGTAGAGAGACACTTCTAAGTGAAAAATTCTGTTTCTCTGCCTGTCAGGCTCACTTTATGATCTAGCCAGGTCGGCTACTCCAGGCATTGCTCATTTAAACTCTTCTGTGACAGAGAGGCTGGGAAATATCTTCCATCTTGAATATACCTTTACACCAACCATTAATAAATAAGGTTCATCAGCACAAGAAAATTTGCCAGTTTTGCTGACATTGATGGTCATTCTCCACTTGAGTGAATGTGTATCTATGAAGAATAAAATAGTGGGATCAAATCATCCCATGTTTCCCCCCATAATTGTCCGAATTATGCTTTTGACAAAGAATTTTCTTGTGTTCAAGGGAATTTTGAAATGTAGCCTAATGAGTAAAAATCAGTCCATAAACAAGAAGAAAAAATTACTCATATCAATGTGAAAAAAAGTAAAATCATGGTTTTCAATAAGCTTTTTGGCTTCTTTCTCCAAAGAGCAAAGATTCTATCAATTAAATTTGCTTCTACACTTTATGCACTTTAAAGAGATAAAGATTAATGAATGTTATTTGCTTTAAAATGCTATATAGATATAGGATATTGTAATCTGTTGCCGGCCACTGAACAGTGCTTTTGATCGCAATAATTTTATGTTGTCTCTGCCCTCTTCCATCATTGACGTCCTTTTAAAAACACTTACCTCTTATAAAACTGTTCCCAAATAAATATTTTTACATAACATCAGCATCTTCCTAAAGCTAATATTCTGAGAGCTTCAATCGCACATTTCCACAAATATCAAATAATGAGGGATTAAAAAGAAGAGGCAGAGTTTATCAATTAATATTTAAACTATTGCTCAAATACTCTTCATTTTATATGATTTATTTTTAGCTCTGAGTCCTTGCTAAGCTCTAATACTGCTTCAGTATAAATCATAATCTTAAGAGGTATGGTACAGTGAACCACTTATAAACGTATTGGTAATACCATGTAAGACTGAGATGAAAATGTTCATACCAAGATATGATAGCATTTATTAAGATAAATATTAATGGTGGCATAAGATGACAACTTCACAGGGATCACTGCCTTGTGATGACTCAAGTGTTATGGAATAAATGCTGAAATAAAAAACAATACTGCCTTCAAAGCACTGAGTTCTGAGTAAATATTTATGATTTAGCTACAAAGTACAATTTTTTTTATAGATGAAGAGCTTAAATGACTCACCCAAGTCCTATTTTCTAGCTATGTCCACTAGCAAAAACTGCTGCCTCTGTAAAGAAACAATAGCAGAACAAGAATATGCTTACTATATAATATATATTGGTGTATACATCATAGGCTATGCTTACTTATGGCAAAAGAAGGCAAATGTTATCGTGGCTCATGCAAAGCCACTGTGGGGTCTAAGTGTCTATGATTTTATACCACATTGAAAAAACTCACATACAATGAAATAAGTTAGACATGTATATTATTATATATGCTGCTTAGAACAGATGTAGAACAGTCATAGAAGAATCAACCCTTTCTGTATTCAGTATTTTTATCACAGTACATTTTGAAGGCAACAGATTTAATTAATTAAATATATTGTTGATTAGTAATTATTTCTTAAAGGATGAAGCTATCTCCAAGTTAACCTTCTCAGTCTCTGAGGCAAAGCAATAAACTCTGTTAAAGTTTTCTAGTCCAACTTCATGGAGCCCAAAGCCCAAACAGCTTTTTAGGGACCAAAAAGCTATGGGATCACTATCATCTCACCTTGGGATCTCCTGGTAGACAATGCAGCCAATTTTGTTGAATTGAAAGGTATTCTTGATTTCATAAACATTACCTTGCCAACCCCATTTTCTTTGTAGTTCTATATCCTGTCCCTGAGTTGGTCAATCAATGTGAGAATAATAGGTAATCAATTCCTTGCATCTCTTCAGAATCTTCTAATTGTCTGATTCTTCAGCAAAAATTTGTTCTTCTTTGGTGTTTCTAATTTTAAAATTGCTTCAGTCTTTCTAAGTTTTAATTTATTGAACAAACGGTTTTGTGATTCCTTCTACTGGACAGTCACTTTGTTATATGCTGCAGTTACCCAAATGGTGTTTGGTCTCAAGGGGCTTACGGCACAGGGAAAGGTGAATGTGTGCACAGTGTGGTTTGAGGGGTATTAAAAGGTATGAGCAAAACGCTAAGAGAACACTGGACAGTCAGGGAGAACATCAGAGAAAGGCTCTCATTTGTGAAGAAGAATGTACCAGGTAAGCATGGTTTGGGGTGAGGCAGAGTGTGTGGGCAGAGTGTTCCACAGAGGGAATGCGAAAGCAAAGATATGATCAGACATTTGAGAATGAAGAGAAGTTCAATGTGGCTGAAGGATAGGGTGTGTGGAATGGAGAGGTCAGTGGGAGTAGATTAAGAAAGGCCTGGTGTGTCTAGCTCAGACATTTGGATGTAATACATTGGCAAGTGGCGTGAGAACACTCTAGTGTTTTATTAGATGATACACTAGGGTGTGGGAGGAAAGTATGAAAACTTGGATATCAATCTGAAAATATGATAAAATACTTAGGCTAGACTAATAAGTAACATATGGACTGACATTGGTGGTTTTACTTGGTCTGTATGTCAGACAGACAGAGGGACTTACCAGGTGCATCAAATTCTCAGGCAAGGGCTGAGACCCCCTTACTCATTCTTAAAGCAAACTACCACTTATTAGTTTATGCATACCTGGTTAAATGGATTTATGTATATTATCTAGTTTGACTAATCTAAGCCTCATAAAGTGGATAAATAACTTAAAAATATTGGAGATAACATGAGTAATACGAACATTATGAATTTTCACAAAAGTCCTTGTAAAATGCATAGATAATTCTGAAAAATGAGTATCATAATTTCATAAGCTCATCCAGTGATAGACTCCCTGTTTGTATATGTGGTTCTCTGCGAGATGTGTTCTGTAGCTCTGACAGCCATCAAACCAAACATCGAAATCAACTGCACTTAGAATCGGATTTTAAATTGCTTCATCACAAGGCAATAGGTTTCCAAAAATTATGAAGCATATTAAACCACATTATTCTCACTAAATAACATTTTAGTGATAGCAAAAGATTTTGTCTTTCATTAAGAAACAGAACATAAAATAGTTTATTTCATCTTTATCTCACTCTTTAAAATTTCGATTTTATGGCATGTTTTTATGTGTAAAATATATTAATGCAGTAGGTATGTATCTATATTATTTATAAATGAATGTGTATGTGTGAGATAAGAAACATTTTACTTACAGGAATGTAAGCAGAAGAAAGCCAAAAAGGGTATTAGAACAAAGGTGTCTTTGGAAGATGATTTAAACAACACTGTGGAGTGGAAGGTGAGAGACCAGAGTCCAGAGATCATCCAGGAGGCTACTATCCTGATTCAGAAGAAAGCTGATGAGGACCAGTGATGGAGAGATCGCCAAAGCATGTGGTTTAGAAAGAGGGAGAGGGAAGGGAGGGGAAGAGGAGGAGAGGGAGAGGGGAGAAGAGGGAAAAGGGATGGGAGGGGGAGAGGGAAGGGGAAGAGAAGAGGGGAGGGGAAAAGAAGAGGGGAGGGGAGAGGGGAGAGGGAGAAGGGAGGCTAGAGGGAGGGGGCGGGTCTCAGGTTCAGAGCTTGCCAGTCTGAGTGGCTGGGGGAACTGTTACTCGAGATGAGGACACAGGATACTGAACAAGATACAGAGTTCAGTTTAGGACACATTAAGTCAGAGGTGCCCAGGAGATTTCTGGGAGATGACTAGTGAGTGTTTTAAATATAAATCTGAAGCTCAGGAGAGCTTGGAGATACAGATTTTATAGTAGCTTATTTCTCAATCTGCAGCTCTTTTTACAACTGCTGGTCTTAAAAAATATCCCTTCATTTAAAGACAGATTAACACAACAGTTTAACATTTATAATTATTTACAATTTAATAAAAATGACTAAGAATCAGCTTACCATTGCATAATGGTAAAACATCATCACTAAACAGACAATCTTAGAATTTTAATTGGACATTTAGGCTAGTTTTGCCTTCTACTCGACCTCTTTAAAAGTATATTGTCCTTTTGCTGGTTTTCTGTATTTACTATTTTGTTATTTCTCAAGTGTTATCTAGGCTATAGTTATTGTAAGATAGTCACTCTCTCTCATACTACATGCTAAAACCATGTTGTTTAAGCCAGCCATTTATTTTCTTTTATTATACTGTAGAAATTGTGAATGTTTTCTGATTCTGCTGTACACATGTCTCTTCTTTAGGAATCATGGGCATTGTAAAATCACGATGTGATGTCCTCGATCCTCTCCATGTTGTTTATTGAAGAACCTGCCAAAGCATGTTCTTGCTAAGTTAGGCTGCCTTTCACACCGTGCCATTTCCTCAATTCCTTACCTTATACTTACTAAGAATTTGCAGATAATTTACCAGTTAATTTTCAGGTTTCCTACAATTCTATTGCTAACCTTTTGTCTCATAAATAAGAGTTTGCAATTAAATAATGCCAAACAGATATTTATTTAAAATTTGAAATTTCTTATATCATGGTTTTGTGGCACTTTATTATTTAATATCTCAAGCACTTATGAACTGTCTTATTAAAATAGAATTAATTTTAGTGCAGAGATGTCTCTCCACTAGAATGGAAGCCTCACGAGGGAAAGAACTTTTGTTCATTTTGTTTACTGTTCTAGCTCCATTGTGGATGATAAATAAATATCTCTGAATGAATATATAAATAAAGTAACAGAACAGACTCACAAATGTCTTGATTTGAATTATCTCCTTATCTTTTTAAAATCCAAATCTTCTTTACCATATTGTATTATTTCTCTATAATTTAACAACTACATTTTTTAAAGACTCAGTTTAATATGTTTATTGTACAATAGTTATTTTCATATATATAATAAGTTTTAATCTTTCTGCATCTAGTAAAAAAAGTCCTTTAATCTTCTTTTAGCTTACAGATAAAGACTATAAACATATCTTATGTGAGTCTCCAGCAATATTTAGGTAGGAAGATTTAGTTCAGTCTTAAAAATAAAACCTAGCATTGCTAAGCAAAAGTTCTCTCCAGAATATGGGAAATAGGTAAATAAATTAAAAATATAAAATATGTTAAAATAATAGAACAGGAGACCTAAAAGTCAATTTCTTGAAGACAAATGAAGCACTAATTATATGCTACATTTCAAAGCTTTGCTCAAATAGCATTAACCAAATCTACATATTAATTCTTGCCATTATTATCACCATTTTACAATATACCCGCCCCCCTCCCTCCGTCACCCTATTTAAAATCTAAGAAGGGTAATTGGGAAAAATGCCCCTTAACCATCTCAGAGAAATCCAGCTGCTGGAAGCATATGTTGGCTCTGGGGACTTGGATCAGACCTTAAATGAAGATAATGGATGGAGAGTGCAATCTACAGTGGTGGGAGAGTCAGGCCCTGAAAGTCTCCAGTCAATTGTGCTTTGGAGAAATGCTAACACGGTCTGCCATGCTACCATGTGTTTCTTTGTTCTCCAAGAACATCCATTCTGTTCACCACTCATGAGTGCACATTCGGTTTTATCTCATAATTAGGAGAGTAAATGAGTAAATATAAAATGCAGAATACATTTCTATTGACATTCCACACAGACCCCTTCATAAAGCTTCTCTTTCCTTTTATTTTCTTGCTGGTTTTTTTTTTTTTTTCCCACTCTTAGGAGGATCTTATAAGATTAAACAAATTTGGACAAGTCACAAACATTTCAAGTTACTTGAAAACAAATGCATACTCTCCACAGTGATGATGACCTAGGAGCAGCGTCAGGAGTCCACATCACTGCCACAAAGAACTTTATGGTGGATACGGATCTTCGTGGTTTTCTTCAGAACAGGGATATTTTTTGATGGCAGATCAGACTCACTCTGGCTAAAGGCTGAATTGGCAACATGCTGTTTATTCACGATGATCACTAGGCTGCATCAAGTGGAACTAAGTGAAATATACAAAAAACTATACATGTTTAATGTACACAACTTGTTGAGTTTGTAGATAAGTGTACATCTGCCAAGTGTCACACTTTTAACCCTAAGCTGTAGAGACTTGAGATTCCAGAGGCAGCGACTTACTGGCTTTTCACATTAGGGGAGAGGACAGTGTATTAAAAAAAAAATGAAATCATTAAAAAGCCCAGAAATAGTTAAATAGCCCAAATAGTTAAAAAGATTAAGGTTCAGTTATGCAATGGAGTTTTGGTAACTGCTAAAAAAAAATCACTTAAAAATATTTAGGGCTATGGAAAAACGATCATAACATATTAAGGGACAAAGAAGAAATTAAAAAGTTTTGAATCTTATATATCCAGGATGATGTCATTTGAGTAAAATGTTTCCATATGTTTCTATGCATAAAAAAATAAGTAAATAAATAAATTACTTTGGAGAAAATATTTTAAAATGGTGGTACTCCTGGACTATAGAGAATTTCTATTCTCTTTCATACTTTTCAGTTTGTAATATATATCTCTATCTCTGTCTCTACCTCTACCTAAATCTCTATATTAGGAGAGATTGAGAGAGAGAGATAGAGACAGAAAGAATGAGAGAGAGGGCGAGGGAGAAGGAGAGAGGGAGGGAGAGGGAGAGAGAGAGAGAGAGAGAGAGAGATATTTTAGGGAATTGAACCTCACTATTGTAGGATGATTGTGGGGGCTGACAAATCTGAAATCTAAAGGGCAAGCCAAAAGACTGAAGGCTGAAGAGTTGATGCTGCAGTCTTGAGAATTCCCTCTTCTTTGGGAAACCTCAGTCATTTCTCTTAAAGCTTTCAACTCATTGGATAAGGCCCACATACATTACGGAGGGTAATCTACTTTAATCATATCTAAAAAATACCCCCAGAGCAACATCTAGACTAGTGTTTAGCCAAACAACTGGGTATCATAGCCTAGACAAGTCGACACAAAAATTAACCATTACAGCTTTCAGGCAATTCCCCTTCCTTCCTTTTATTTCTAGTAAAAGGCAGATTTTACAGTTGGGTATTATTACTCCCTTCTCTGTGCAGTCCATGTAATTTTTCAGGTACATTTTCTTTTTCTCAGCAACAGTGACAGCTCAGGTGAGGTGAGATGACCTAGATGACCTTAGCAGTGCAGGTGAATTTTAGAATTCTTGACCAGAGTGCTAGGATAGAAGTCCTATCTCCAGTGTAGAGTGTGGTACAGATGGAAAACCTGGAAGTGAAACCACGAAAGAAGCTTGTCTCAGGAAGGCCGACATCACGGAAGGTAGAACAGAGAGATGGAAAAAAACTGCCGTTGAGATAGCCTTCAGTCCCCAAATTAAATCAACCATAACTTCTGTCCTTCCTCTGGATTTGCAGTTACACAAACTCTTTATTTTATAACCATGTTTCTGCTAATCACAGTCTTTGCCAGTTTTTCAACAAGTAGGGATTACTTTTATAAGAAAGCAATTATTGTATTCATAATGCTAAGACAAACTTTTTTCACTGCATTTTAAAATTTCTGAAATTGGGATGTGTCATGGCATGTCATAGTTTAATAGAACTTTCTTTTGTAGTGTATCTTATATTTAATAATATTTTAGACTTGATGAAAAACATGATGTTTTTGACTTGATCAAAGTTAATTTTAAGAAAGATGTAATATAAATGCCCAGGAACCTTGGAAGGATATGGCATATACTCCAGGGACCATATGACTTGGATGCTCCTATATTTTTGGAATGGTCCAAAAAGAAATCAATAATCTAGAACTTGGCTTTGCTGTATTATTTAATAGTGATATAAACTAGACTGATATAGTACACTTAGTTCTCCATGTTGGAAATGGGAGCAAATTTTTCTTTTTAAAGATTCTGTAGATCATTACTTAAAATGGCCTAGCAAAGGATGAGTTTTCAATGTCTGTTTCCTTTTTCTTGATTCTATGGTGTTGTATTACTTTTAGTTTCAAATGGCTTCAAAACCAACTTCCCCAATTATGCTATTAAAGGCTCTTGCACACACGAGTATTACATTAATAATATATTAATAGTATCATATTTTGTCTATATAAAGAACTTTTAAAAACTTTCCAATATATTTTTAGATTTATTATGTGATTTGATTCTCTTATTTATGTGAATTAAGCAAATTATTATGATTTAGTGTTCAAAAGACTTGCTTGCTGACACAGAGTAGTTAGTGGTAGAGGTGGAACTTCCAGTGGACTAGAAAGAAAGGGCTGATAAACGAAGTTTT
>NW_011888784.1:15068837-15071644 GCF_000151845.1 Pteropus vampyrus
CCAAAGCCTTTTAACTAAGTACAAGACATTTTCAGAGTGCTAGATAGTAAGTGTGAATATGCAGGGTAAGAAGATTTGCTAAACTGAGCTATTTAAGCTAAATTATTCATTTTTAATTCTGCTAATAAGACTCTAAGATGTAGATGTGAAGGAATAGAATAAACATGTTTCTTGAATCACTAGAGAAAGAAAAGAATATGAGTCATGTGCATATAGTCAGATGGGGATTTGTTTAGAGAAATTAGCACTGTGGGCATTAATATGCCTGTTTTAGAATAAGTAAATGATCTGGCATTGAGGGTTGGGACCCTTCTGGTACCATGAAATAGTAATATTGAAAATAGAAAAGTTTTATTTAACATGATGAATTTTTTTAAAGAATACATTTGCTAGAGATTTAAGGAAATTATCACTGACAATACATGAACCACAGCTGGTCTTGTGTAAATATGATGACCATATTACAACTTCTAGCTGTCTACAATTTTGTAAACACCATAGTCTAAAGTGAGGAACATGATGTCAGTCGTCAGTAAAACTTCTTAAAACAAAATTTTATGTCTGAGCTACTTTCTAATTACATACATATTCTGAAGATATACTAAGGAAGCACAACGAATTGTGGTAAGGTAGTCTAAATAAATAGCAGTAACAAGATAAATACTTCTTTGTGCAGAATCAGTTCTTCTGATTGCCAAAATCACTGGGCAATTTTCATTATCATATGTATGGTCAAGCATTAGGTTTTCCATTTACTGAAATTTGGAATCTATTATGTATAAAGCATTCTATTGGCCACTGTGGATAATACAAGCCAGGTTCCACAGTTGCTGCCTACAAGTTGCTTATGGACCAGTATGAGAGAACACTCCAACTCAGTGAGTTACAACACAATGAGGACTCTTCAGACCTTTAGAGAGGAAAAATGTTGTCTGTCTTCAAAAATGGAGCTAGTGACTCCACCATAAAATCAGGTGCTGAACAAAACTTTACTGGCTGCTAAAAGAAACGATTGGCCATGTATGGTTAGAAAAGTGAATGGGAACCCCTGAGAAGTTTCCAGGTGATCTTGTAAAATATGAAGGCTGAAAGATAGATACATCCCAAATGGAATCTTCTTAGGCAGTCAATGCTTCTCATTTGGAAAGATGCCCTATGCAGCATCTTGAATTGGCTGCAGATGTGGGATGAAGATTCCTAAGAATACTCTGTAACACTGAGTATATTTTTGCAAATATAATCTCTGTGAAATGAGTTGAGTCTCTGCTAGATCCTTGGTTTGCATGAAGCCAATTTATATGAGCCATTAGTTACAGTTGATTGTTTCAACTCAGTTGTATGGTCATAAGTGAACAGATCTGCCTCATTATCCACTTTCTCAGATCAATAAAATTACTGGGGAGTCAGTAGTCCTGCTCCAGCTCTGTGTGTCATGATGTGAAGTAGGTGGGCAGCAAGCCTGGAGGAACTTCTTTGTATGGCCGTCACAGCCTCCTAGAAACCCACTCCTGAAGGGAATCCAGGTCAGAGGCTTACTCTCTCTGTTATCCCCCATAGAATGCTTAGAAAGCACACAGCAAATGAGTCCTGTTTAACAGTCTTTCAAAAGAGCAATAAACAAAGCTCAATCTGATTCTAAGGAAAAGCTAACATTTCTTTCAGTTAGTTCCCTTTCTGGCTGTAATTTTTTTAAAGGCAAAACAAAACGCACACCATAATCAGTATTTGTGCCTTGACTGTTAGATGAAAATGGGCCAGTTGGTTAGCACATTCAGGGCAGGAGAGAGCCAAACCATGACACTGATGAGTCTGTTATTGAAAAAAATAGTACCAATATATTTTAATTTTCACTTAGAATCAAACCCTGGGCCCTATTTACATCTTCAAATCAACTGATGTGGGTCCACAAGTTTGAGATGGGTGGTCTCCAAATACTCTTCTGCATCATGTGCATTTGCCTCAAGCTGGTACACATTGGCCTAGACAGATGCTATGTGTTCTGCCACCACTGGCAGTTTCTAGGCCATGCTGGACAGGTATCACCTTCTTCTCACTCACAATGTACATATTCCTATGGCTCCTCTGCCACATTGCTGTAATTAACCGCTCATTTACCTCTTAGAAGAATGTGCTCGCAGCCTCTATGGAGTATAAGGAAGAGTAAAACACTGCTGCCTTTTCATATTCTATGCATATTTCAGTGCATCTGTCATTCGGAATGTGGTCTTCCCCAGGTCAAAGATCAAAAATTTAAATATGTGTGACTTACCACGTTATTATGTACTTAGGCTTTTAATGTTGATCTAATAAACACTTAACTGCAGTTTACACAATATCAGGCATGTATATCGCACGTTCCTGTGTATAAAGTAGTATATTAATTAAAGGTCATAATGACATCATTCTGTACTTCGGGATTTTAAATAATGATTCTCCTCGTTTCTTTTGTCTGCTACCAACTTTAAAGTAATCCAGTGATAAATGTTTAAGAACATGTGCTTTTGGTGTTCTGATAAAAATGACTGTCAAAATGTGAATACACTCCAAACTTCCTACATATTCCATTAGTCATTATTGCAGGAAAAAATATGAATAATTTATTGGTGAAAAGTCTGAATTAATCCACTGACAACTTAAATTATGCTTAATGGTTCCTAAGAGTATGGAGCTTTGGGGGAAAACAGGTATGCTCTTTGTTAATAAGAAGAGCGACTCCTCAAAGGACCAAGAAAATAATTTTGCCTCCTACAGAAAAAAATCAGCACACGATCATCTAATCTATTATCTCGTAGTTTAATTATTTTGGG
>NW_011888784.1:15072589-15078297 GCF_000151845.1 Pteropus vampyrus
AAATGTTGTCTGTCTTCAAAAATGGAGCTAGTGACTCCACCATAAAATCAGGTGCTGAACAAAACTTTACTGGCTGCTAAAAGAAACGATTGGCCATGTATGGTTAGAAAAGTGAATGGGAACCCCTGAGAAGTTTCCAGGTGATCTTGTAAAATATGAAGGCTGAAAGATAGATACATCCCAAATGGAATCTTCTTAGGCAGTCAATGCTTCTCATTTGGAAAGATGCCCTATGCAGCATCTTGAATTGGCTGCAGATGTGGGATGAAGATTCCTAAGAATACTCTGTAACACTGAGTATATTTTTGCAAATATAATCTCTGTGAAATGAGTTGAGTCTCTGCTAGATCCTTGGTTTGCATGAAGCCAATTTATATGAGCCATTAGTTACAGTTGATTGTTTCAACTCAGTTGTATGGTCATAAGTGAACAGATCTGCCTCATTATCCACTTTCTCAGATCAATAAAATTACTGGGGAGTCAGTAGTCCTGCTCCAGCTCTGTGTGTCATGATGTGAAGTAGGTGGGCAGCAAGCCTGGAGGAACTTCTTTGTATGGCCGTCACAGCCTCCTAGAAACCCACTCCTGAAGGGAATCCAGGTCAGAGGCTTACTCTCTCTGTTATCCCCCATAGAATGCTTAGAAAGCACACAGCAAATGAGTCCTGTTTAACAGTCTTTCAAAAGAGCAATAAACAAAGCTCAATCTGATTCTAAGGAAAAGCTAACATTTCTTTCAGTTAGTTCCCTTTCTGGCTGTAATTTTTTTAAAGGCAAAACAAAACGCACACCATAATCAGTATTTGTGCCTTGACTGTTAGATGAAAATGGGCCAGTTGGTTAGCACATTCAGGGCAGGAGAGAGCCAAACCATGACACTGATGAGTCTGTTATTGAAAAAAATAGTACCAATATATTTTAATTTTCACTTAGAATCAAACCCTGGGCCCTATTTACATCTTCAAATCAACTGATGTGGGTCCACAAGTTTGAGATGGGTGGTCTCCAAATACTCTTCTGCATCATGTGCATTTGCCTCAAGCTGGTACACATTGGCCTAGACAGATGCTATGTGTTCTGCCACCACTGGCAGTTTCTAGGCCATGCTGGACAGGTATCACCTTCTTCTCACTCACAATGTACATATTCCTATGGCTCCTCTGCCACATTGCTGTAATTAACCGCTCATTTACCTCTTAGAAGAATGTGCTCGCAGCCTCTATGGAGTATAAGGAAGAGTAAAACACTGCTGCCTTTTCATATTCTATGCATATTTCAGTGCATCTGTCATTCGGAATGTGGTCTTCCCCAGGTCAAAGATCAAAAATTTAAATATGTGTGACTTACCACGTTATTATGTACTTAGGCTTTTAATGTTGATCTAATAAACACTTAACTGCAGTTTACACAATATCAGGCATGTATATCGCACGTTCCTGTGTATAAAGTAGTATATTAATTAAAGGTCATAATGACATCATTCTGTACTTCGGGATTTTAAATAATGATTCTCCTCGTTTCTTTTGTCTGCTACCAACTTTAAAGTAATCCAGTGATAAATGTTTAAGAACATGTGCTTTTGGTGTTCTGATAAAAATGACTGTCAAAATGTGAATACACTCCAAACTTCCTACATATTCCATTAGTCATTATTGCAGGAAAAAATATGAATAATTTATTGGTGAAAAGTCTGAATTAATCCACTGACAACTTAAATTATGCTTAATGGTTCCTAAGAGTATGGAGCTTTGGGGGAAAACAGGTATGCTCTTTGTTAATAAGAAGAGCGACTCCTCAAAGGACCAAGAAAATAATTTTGCCTCCTACAGAAAAAAATCAGCACACGATCATCTAATCTATTATCTCGTAGTTTAATTATTTTGGGAAAACATTTCTTCTTTCATTATAATATTTATGACTGTTTGGTATGACTGTTTTTATATGTTTACACTGTGTGTTCGCCTCCTATAGTTAGATTTCTTTCTGTCACCACATATTTGACCCCCTTTACCCCGTCCCGTCTACCTCCCCTCTCCCCCTCTCCTCTACCCTCTGGTAACCACTAGTCTATAGTCAATGTCCATGAGTCTCTGTTTGCTTGTCCTGTTCATTTGTTGCTTTTAGGTTTATATCCCACATATAAGTGATATCATGTGATTTTCAACTTTTCCTGTCTGGTTTATTTCACTTAGTATGATTATTTCGAGGCCCGCCCATGTTGTCGCAAATAGCAGTATTTCATCTCTTTTTATGGCTGAGTAATATTCCGTTGTATATATGTACCACAGCTGCTTTATCCAATCATCTATCGTAGGACACTTCGATTGCTTCCATGTCCTGGCCACTGAATAATGCTGCTATGAACATCAGTGTGCAAATATCTTTTCGGATATGGGTTTTCAAGTTTTTGGGGTAAATACCCAGTAGAGAGACTGCTGGATCATATGATAGATCAATTCTTAGTTTTTTGAGGAACCTTTATACTGTTTTCCATAGTGGCTGTACCAATTTGCAGTCCCACCAGCAGTGTATGAGGGTTCCTTTTTCTTCGCATCCTCTCCAACATTTGTCATTACTTGTCCTGTTGATTATAGCTATTCTAACAGATGTGAGATGGTATCTCATTGTGGTTTTGATTTGCACTTTCTTAATAGCTAGTGATGTTCTGTTTGGTGTTTTTAATTGAACCAATTTTATGTGGATTCATCCACAGATATACAATAAAATAATATGTTTAAATTTTATTTTAAAATGTACTTATTTCTTAAAGATCATTTTTAGATAAGTACATTTGAAAAAATTAAAAATATTTAAATTTACAGTAAAAAACAAAAATCATTAAAAAGTATAAAAGAATAGCAGATGGGAATAGGGATCAAGATATAATGAAAGAAGGGTTTTGAAAATGAGTAGTAGGAATTAAGATACTTTGATACTTTAAATTCTAGGCAAAATCCAGGTGAATTATAATAATAATTAAAAGTTAAAATGGATTGCATGTTTATAATATTATATAAGCAATGTTTTCCACTTAGTCCTCAAAATGACCCCTTGAAGTGGATGCTATGGTTTTTCCTGTTTTCAGATCAGGAAACTGAAGCACAGATTTGTTTTTTAAGGTCATATAACTTTTAAGTGTTCGAGTTAGTGTCAAACCTAAGAAATTGGAGTTCATGTTCTTTAGCGCTTGGCTATGTTGGCACAGGCTGCTGCTTCCCATCATGGGATTTGCCTGACCATGTTCCACTGTTGAAGGCCGTGTTCTATAAAGATAACTAGTCAGATAATTTTCCAGAGCGATTTTTACTCGTTGACTTCACTTTTTCTTCTCCCCTTCCTTGATCAATCCTGCAATCAGGCTTCTGCTTTTGCCACTTTTTACAAAATAACTTTTTATTTTGAAATAGTTTAAGACTCGCAAGAAGTAGCAACAATAGGACAGAGCTGCTTTATATCTTCCCCAGCACTTGATAGTAACAGTATTTTTATTTTAGCCACCCTCACAGGTATGTAATGGTATCTCCTTGTTGCTTTTATTACATTTCCCTTATGACTAAAGATATTAAGGATCTTTTTATGTGCTTACTTGCCATTCATATACTGTCTGGTAAAGTATCTATTTAAGTCATCTGTCTAATTTCTAATTGGACTGTTTATTTACTACTGAGTTTAGAGGCTTCTTTATATGTTTTGGATATAAGTCTTTTGTCAGATATATGATTTACAAGTATTTTTTCTCAGTCTGTGGTTTGTCTTTTCATTCTCCTGAGACTCAGAGCAAAAGTTTTTAATTTTAATGAAGTCGATTTATCATTTTTTTTTCTTTTAGAAATAATGTCTTTGGTGTCATGTCTAAGAACTCTTAGTCAACTCCAGGACACGAAGTTTTTCTTTAATATTTTTATCTAAAGGTGTTACGGTTTTGCATTTTATTAGATCTATGAGCTATTTTTTTGATATTGCATTTTTTTAGATTTAATTTTTTTCAATTACAGTAGACATTCGATATTACATTAGTTTTAGGTGTACAGCATAGTGGTTAGACATTTAAATAACTTACAAAAGGATACCCCTCCATGAGCTATTTTAAGCTAAATTTTTATTAAGGTGTGAAGTTTAGGTCAAAGTCCTTTTTATCTTTTTGCCTATTCTAAACTGTGACAGAAAAGAATCTTTCAAGAATATTTTCCATTCGTATTCCTTGAAATAAGAATATTACAGTTTAAATTTTTTATTTTAAAAATGACTTTTTTATTACAAGAGTAATATATGTTCATCGCAATAAATTTGGAAAGTACTAAAACATCTGCATTTTCTTATCCTCCCTTTGCATTGTCTCCTCCTCTTGCACCTTCTCCTTGTTCATGGGAATGATACACACAGATTTTACAATGGTGGTCTACTTACGAGGAAAAAGGGGGAACATGAGAGAGGGGCTTGGATAGACAGATAGATGGATATAGAGGTTGAAGCAAATATGGTAAACAGTCAACATGTTTAATCTTGGTGGTAAGGACATGGGAGTCTGTATTTTTTCTGTTCTGAGCTGTAGGCTGGAAATGTTTCAAAAATAAAATGGAAATGAATAAAAGCCCTCAATGCATTTACTGGCAGATGAGACACTAAACATTTATAATCTTTATTATTAAATGACACTAAAGTGGGCAGAGGCAGAATGTCCCCACCATCCCAGAGATGGCCGAATGATGCTCTTTACTGTTTAAAATGCACTAGTGCTTTTAAATGACATAAAAAATAAGAGAGAGTATAATCTATCCTGAATGTTTGGGGAGGTAATGGATAGGAGATGAACAATATTTTCCCTAGGTCTCTTTATAGGCATGCTATTCCTTGTTACATGTGACAGAAAGAATAAATGACCTGTATGGCAATTTTAGGAAATTTCCCGGTGTGTTAAGATAATAAGAGCAGACAACTGAGCTGATTAGCTCAGCAGGTCACAATTGCCCTTCAGAGTCAAGTCACAAATTTTATAGAAAGTTTTCTAGGTTTAGTTCGCTGATGGGTCAGTTACATTTAATATGTTCCTTTCTCAGATATATTAGTCCCTACCTGTTACCTAATTAGGCTCTGGAGACTTAATATTGAAGTATAAATATTAATAGGCTCTAAAGATGGAGGGTCTGTCTAAACGGTATAGCATTTTAAATTTGTACTTTATATTGGTGTTCATGTATTAAAGTGTAGCACAGAATTAGGGCAATAATTTAAATGATTCAATAAAATTTTTTTTACAAGGCTCCAATTACCTAGATAATCCAGGGAAGAGCTATTTTTGATACAAAATATTCATATAGTTATTTCATTTTGCATAGACATAAACAGATTATGTCAAACTGGACTTGTTTGTCTGTAACCTAACACACACTTACACACATATGCTTTTATTCCCTTTGTAAAAATGAGAGCAATACTTTTGCTTGGAAACTTTTCTTAAAGTTGGAATTTTTCTCACCTTGGACAAGCCTCTTTCTTTCTGGATCTCCCTTTCATTGTCTCTAAAATGTAGGGTTTGGACTTCATGAACTTTAAGCTACCTTTTATTTTCGTGCTTTTAATAAGAACCCTGACAAGTCCCCCTACTTCCCTTTTTTAAATAAAGATTTTTTTTTCTTAGAGCAGTTAAGTTCACAGCAAAATCAAGGGGAATGTGCAGAGATTTCCCATAACCCCCCTGCCTCCACACAT
>NW_011888784.1:15079402-15086591 GCF_000151845.1 Pteropus vampyrus
TATATTTTGAGTTAATTTTTATGAAGGATGCAAGAACTGTGTCTAGATTCATATTTTTTTTGCATGCAGATATCCAGTTGTTTCACCAACTGGAAAGAATGTATTACCTTTATTCCTTTGTCAAAGATCAACTGACTTTATTTGGGCTCTCAATTCTATACCATTGATCAATTTGTCTATTCTTTCACAAATACCACACTGACTTGATAACTGTAGTATTATAGTAAATCTTGAAGTCAAGCAGTGTTAGTCCTCCAACTTTGCTCTTCTTCAATATTGTGTTGGCTTTTCACCATCTTTTGCTTCTCCATATAAACTTTAGAATCAGTTTGCTGATATCTACAAAAAAATGTGCCAGAATTTTGATTGGGATTACACTGAATCTATACATCAAGTTAGGAAGAACTGACATCTTGACAATATTTAGCCTTCATGTCAATGAACATGGAACATCCGTCCATTTATTGAGTTCTTTGCTTTTTTTACATCAGAGTTTCATAGTTTTCCCCATATAGATTTTGAGTATATTTTGTTAGATTTGTACCTAAGTATTTAAATTTTGGAGGTGATAATATAAATGGTAATATGTTTTTAGTTTAAAATTTTATATATTCATTGCTGATATATAGGAAAGACATTGACTTTTGTATATTAACCTGGTATCCTGAAACAAATATAAGAGGTGGGATGCCTTTTCATCTTAGAATGGAGGAAAGGATATAAGGTAGTAATGAGATGAGAACAGGCACATTCAGGGTAGTATGCCCATAGATAATAAGGGAGTAATCAGATGAGGAAAATGTGGGAGGAGGATGGGGATGAGCAGAGTTGACAAAGACCAAATCCAAGAATAAGTTGAGGTCATCGCTAATGATGATGTGGGGGGTTAGCAGAGAACTCAAGACGAGTGACAGAGCTTAAGAAAGCTACGGAGAGGAACTCAGGCTGAACAACAAAATAGTATTTACAGTGGAAGAACAGGCCCAATAATTTTAGTTTTTTAACTAAGGTAACAGAAAAGGGGGATTTATAAGCATATTTCATAGGAACTATTATACAGCTTATTTAGAAAGGCTGAATAGTCTCAAAACAAGTTTCCCCAAGCCCTTAGCCCAGCATCTAAATTAAATGTATACTGGCAGAACTATCATTTTCAAAAAAATGTGTTCTTTATACTAAAACAAATTGTTTTTATCATTTCAAGAACCAGTTCTTATACTGTATTTTTAGAATCATCCCCTTAGCAGTAATTGACAGTTTTTAAAAATATTTTTAAAATTTTATATTAGTTTCAGGTTTACAGTACAATGGTTAGGCATTTATATAATTTATGAAGTGATTTCCCTGATTACTCTAGCATCCATCTGGCTCTATACATAGCCATTACAATAATATTGACTATATTCCCTGTGCTGTACTCCATGTCCATGTGACTGTTTTATAACTACTAATTTGTACTTCTTCATCCCTTCACCTTTTTAACCCAGCCCTCTAACTGACAATTATTTATGGAGCTCCTATTAGGTGATAGGAACATGAAATACATAATAAATGAAACATGGCCACTAACATGAAGAATCTTTCAGCTAGTGGATATACTGACAAGTGAAGAAGGTATTGTTTTAGTGTGATGAATGCTACAATGGGATAAGCACAAAACACCTGGGAGCAGTCAGGAAGCCTCACACCCAACCCTGGCGGTTTCATGGATAAGAGAACTTGGCTGAGTCAACCTGGCTAGAAGCAGCTGGCAGGGAAGGGGCTTCTTGGTGGTGGAAAGGTCCATAGATACAAATTACATAAAATTGCTTGCTAAAATTAATATAGAAATATCTATTCTATTCTATGTTGCCTTTAAGATCAGTGGTTGGAATGACTGCTTTTTTATGCATCCTGTGTAAAGTTTTATGGCATAATTAGCGTAATTGTCATTAAGATTCATCTATTATTAAAATATTTGAGAAATCTCAAAAAGGTGACTTAAGAACATATTTTGTCAGAGGGAAAGGATTTGGGGTAAATTTTTCATTTAACATCTTTACTAGCGTTTCTAAAGTGGTTTTTAATAATTCTTGGGCATTTTTTTTATGTCAATACTTTTCTCCCAAGCAAAATTCTTAGCAAACTCTCATGTAATAGCCTTAAACTTAAGGATTCTGGCAAAGTTTGACATTATAAACATATTACTTTTTGAATAGAGCCTTTCAATAAATATACACTCTGGATGAATACCCATCTTAGAAGTGTTCTTCATTTCAACTTAAATAAATTGTATATTAGTTTATTTGTCTTTTGTCTCTAGAACAGGAAATACAAGTGGTTTCAGATGTGTTGGAATTTTTTTTTATTCTTCAAATGACTTTTACTTATATATCACCTCTATAGAACACTTATTTGCAATACAGTCTTTTTTGCTTTAGGACAGTTTAAAACTGCCAAGTGTTTCTTTTTACACACAGACATTTTTCTGAGAGCAGTTGAAGCTTTCTAGAGAAACACACATGAGTTATTTTTCTGAGAGCAGTTGAAGCTTTCTAGAGAAACACACATGAGTTACACACATGAGTTACAAATAATGTAATATATTTCATATTACATTAGCCATTTTGTCTAATCTGTGGCCTGGAAGTGTGGTGCTGTAAACGAATGGAGAACAGTATTTTAAATATATGTTTAAACTTCATTTGCCAGTTACATGAGCCTGTTAAGGAATCTTACATAATTACATAATATTGTTGATTTAAGAAATATCTTCAAGAGCCTTTTTTTTTTAAAAAAAGATAAGTTCTTTGAATTCCTAAAACTTCTGTATAAGAGGATCATACTTCATAAGAAATGTGTTATTTATGTCAGTGCATTTTCACAATGCCACTGTGGTTTCAATTTAATGACATAACAGTCATAAGTGAGCACTTGGAAAATATTTCTTGAAGTCATTCAATTGATATATTTGAACTGAAATGCTGTCTCTTTTTCTGTTCACTATTTGAAGTGGCTGCAAATGTTGAACTGTTGGTAGAAGGCATTAGGTTACTTAGTTTAAAGGGGGTGAATGGGAATGTACTATTAGTGAAAGAACTTAAATTATTTTTTAAAAAATGGTTTCAGTAGAGGAGAGAGAAAAACTATCAAATTATTAACTTGATATTTCAGAGGTGAATTATTAAGTGGCTGAATATGGAAAGTTTATAGCACAGAATTATAGCAAAGAGAAAAATTATATTTGCTTTAGACCAAATGTAGCAGAAAATGAGTTTAAGGAATGTTCTCCACAGCTTACCCAGAGCCATGATTTCCAATTTTTTCTCTGTTGTGATATCCATGATATTCACATGTGTGATTGAGTCCCATGGAAATAACCAGAGGTCGAAGAAACTCTCAGTATTTTATCACACATCATAGTGTATAATTTGTACAACAATTAACACTTACTGGCATTGTGGCAAACTGTGAACTGCTATTCAAGATAGGCTGTGTTTATACATAGTTCTCATATATTCAAAGTAAATGAATGAGTGACTAAGGATATCATATTGAAAAAATGTTGATATCTTATTGTTTGCAGCAAATACACTATAGCATACCTCATGCTTGATTGTTGCACACTAATCTGTTCTGATAGCATGTTTGATGACTGCTAGCCTACAGAATACTGGCTATGGAGAACACCCAAGCATTATGAGTTATCAAGATTTCACTATTACTGTTGGGAAGTGAAATTAAGGACCTGAATTAATCGCAACATACTAATTTTATTGAAGTGAGCTGTTGACCAACAGTACTATTGATTATGTTTCCAAGAGAAATGCTATGATGGAATTTTGAAATCGATACATCTATTTCCATTAGGACTTTAAATCATTTGTCATTTTTATGGAGGTTATGATGACCCATCTGGGCATATAATTTGATGAATTATGGATAAGAATAATAAATGGACTTCATTTATATCAATTAGGATTTTTCAGAATCTCTGGTTGGCTATCCTTTCTGGAGAGTTTGGAGAATTAGAACCTGGATATATTTGCATAAATATTATATGCCAGGTATTGTGCTTGGGCAGGCTATGTATGTTTTTTGTTAGAAAAAAGAGAAGGACTGCTTTTCTTTGGCAACTAAGATGCTGTTTAAAGGTTGTAAAGGTGTAATTCAATTACATGCAATATCATCAATTACAGGATCTGCAAAACGGGGAAGGTAAAGACATAGAGAACAGTGGCTCTCAAGTTTTTTTCCAGGGAAGTAATAAGAAATTAAAAAACAAAAATCATTTAAAGAATATTTTGACAAAAAATAATTAAAAGTGAATGAATGTTATTTTTTTTTCTTAAGGAGAGTTGAATTAAATATTTTCCTTTAATATGAATTAAAATTTTACAGAAGCAGGGAACAACAAACCAAGGTAATAATATGTGGAAAAAATAATGTGAGCTTTCTTTTTTTTTCTTATAAACATCTTTAGATAAAAAAGAAGAATTTTTTAGTGAGACACTAAAAATCATAGAGGAAAACCCTTTGTAGATAAAATGGTAAGTCATATGTTAGGTAGTTTAGTGTACCGTGAAGGGACATGTAGTAGTGACTCATTTTTGTAAACAATGAAAAAATTAAGTCAATTCGATTACTGTACCCTCAGGTAATACTTCAAATAATAAAATAAATGTATCTTTTTTCTAAGAATAAAATCAATGTGATCACCATAATAAAGTTCTGGTTGCGACTTCTGACTTGTCTTGCAACAATGTAGATAATCTGGTTCTATATAAAGAGGCCATTCACACACTTACTTAGGTATTCAACTCATATTATTATCAGCAGTGGTACTAAGTTCTAGGGAGCACAATTTAAAAACTCAATGATTTTTCAGTCTACTAAGAAGAGTGAATATAACTAGGAGAAACCATTCAGAAGGAAAAAAAATAGCAATAGCATTCTCCCCAATTTCTACCTCTGCAAAAAAATTTTAAAATTAAAACTATGTGTATATACATACGTATATGAATGCAATATAACTAAATCCTTGTGACTAGTTGTGCAGAGACATTGTACTCTCCAAATAGCCATGTACTTCCACAAATTCCCAAATACCCATATAGTGAAATAAGGTCATATGACTAATTGTGGTCAATGAGTTGTAAGCAGAAGTAGAATTGATGTGGGTCACTTCTAGGCCAAAGCATTTATTAAAAGTGATTCTCCAGTTCTCTCTTTTCTATTGTGGTGACCCAGAAGCCATGTGTTCTGGACGGCATAGTTATAAGGGGGAATTAGGCTGTGTCCCTAAACTGCCATTTTGAAGGGAGCTGCTGAAGAGCCTCTAGACTCAAGCAGATTTGCTATGTGTTAATCCACTGAGAAATCATCATTGTTGGTTTTGAAGCATAGTTTACCCTATGCTGATTAATAAACAGCCAATGTCTGACATTTCATTGCCATTGCCTTCAGATATCCTGGGACAAAACTCCTAAGCACATTGACTTTGTTCCAGGAAAAAGTGCCCTAACTTTTGCCCTCCATTCTTCATTTCCTTAGCTTATAAATTAAACACAGCGTTTTAAACTATATCTCATCTATCTACACCCTTCTCTTACTATAAAGTTTTCACTTATGGCCCAATATTTTAGCTAGATAAAGAAAGTATGCTAGTTGGAGTAGGCTGGTGGTCATTATTCATGCTTTACCTTGGTGTTGCTGGATTTTTATTAAATAGAACCTTTGAAACTTGAATTTGTTAAAGCTAATGGTGATGTTAGCATAGGCAATCACCACCGAAGAGACACTGGAGCTGATAAGCACTTTGATGACTCTTATTATCTGGATGATGATGATGGTGATGGTACTGCTAAAGTCAGCAAACATATATCTATGGTACTTACTGTGTACCAATCAATAGTCTGAACCTTTTCTATATATTTACTCATTTAATTATCTAATTTATAATTAATAATTTTCTCCCTAATTTCTACTTATCTTCTACTTGTAACTATCTACTTCATTTCACTACTTTGTGAAACCTTTCCCAACTCCTCCTGAAAAAATTGTAGCTCCTTCTTTTGAGCTCTCTTATCACTTGGTATATATCTTTATTAAAGCACTTATAACATTATATTGCAATTACTTGTTGATGTATCTGGATCATCATATACTTCATAAGGGTTGTTTCTTATTTAATTTTATAATCCCAAAGCTTGTACATTGTATCATCAATAAATGTATGATGAATAACCAAATAAATAAATGACTAAATGAGTAAATAAATGATTGAAATTGCATGAAGTTTTTTGTTTCTTATGATCAAGAGAGAATTGCTGAATAAGAAACTAGAAAAAAATTTTATAGTTAAAACATAAAAGATTTTTACAGCTTTAGAATAACCCTGAAATTAAAAAAAATAATTCTAGGTTTCATCTTCAAAGCAACTTTTAATCAATTGTCTTCTTTGGCCTGGATATTCAGATGTGACCCAAGGGGGCCAGTGACACAAGGACATTTAGAAGGATTTATTTTCAAGGCTGATTCTCCTTTGTGCCTAGAAAGTGCTATTTCAGACCCTGGGGGACATTGTTATTATCTATTATTTAATCAGAAAGATACAACGCAACTGAAGGTTTTCTTTGAAAATTAACTTGGTGGAAACATGGCGTAGTGAGAGACATCCCCAGATCTCTCCCCTTGAAACAACAATAAGCTGAACATCCAAAATGCAACATAAAACACCCAAACTACACACTAGCATGTCTGAGCATGGGATCTGGGCATAAGAGCTATCATGGGTCAGAACCCCGAGTGTTGAGCGGTGGACTGGCAGAAACAGAGAAGCTGCCTCTCACTGCTGCGGGAGCTCCCTGCAGGAGGAGGGGGAGGAGTGAAGGTGCAGGAACTTCCCTGAATAGCCCTGCCTGAGAGCAACCTGCGCTGGGTGGAAGGGCCAAGCCATCAGGGCTGAAGACAGAGAAGCGGGATGGGACCACAGAGAAACAACAGTTGATTTTTACCAGCCCCAGCTGCAAAACCAAGGCTGAGCGGCAGCCTCCAGGTCTCAACCTGGAGGACCCCTCCCCCCATACCTACTGAGACCAATCACCATAGAGCCCCAGGGGAATCTTAGCAAACACTGCCAAGACTGTCACTGACACTGACAGGGACTGAAATTGAGGGTAGCAAGTGTGATAAAATATCTGCAAGAAAA
>NW_011888784.1:15086894-15087480 GCF_000151845.1 Pteropus vampyrus
CAAATGGAGGAAAGGATCAGTGATATCGAAGACAGAAATATAGAAATAAATCAGAAGGAAGAAGAGAGAAACTGAAGAATGAAAAATAATGAAAGAGAAGTTCAAGAACTAGCTGATACCATCAGGAGAGGAAACATAAGAATAATGGGTATTATCGAAGGCGAAGAAAAGGAGCAGGGACTAGAAAGCATTTTCAGACAAATAGTGGACAAGGATTTCCCAAATCTAAGGAATGAGCTGAGGCTTGGAATTCAAGGAGTCAACAGAACACTCAATTATCTCAACCCAAAAAGGCCTTCACCAAGACACATTGTATTAAGGTTATCGAAAATCAATGGCAAAGATAGAATTCTCAAGGCAGCCAGGGAGGAAAAAACAGTAACTTATAAAGGTAAACCCACTAGATTATCCTTGGACTTCTTAGCGCAAACCTTACAAGCCAGAAAGGAATGGAATCAAACATTTAAGCTACTAAGTGAAAGGAACTACTAGTCTAGAATAATGTATCCAGCAAAGCTCTCCTTTAGATATGAAGGAGAAATCAAGACCTTTCCAGACATACAAAAATTGAGGGAATTCTCCACTA
>NW_011888784.1:15087530-15088731 GCF_000151845.1 Pteropus vampyrus
GTCTAGAATAATGTATCCAGCAAAGCTCTCCTTTAGATATGAAGGAGAAATCAAGACCTTTCCAGACATACAAAAATTGAGGGAATTCTCCACTATGAGGCCTGCAATACAGGAAATACTGAAAGAGGTCAGTTCACCTAAAACAAAATGACAAAAAAAAAAACATAATTAGGAGTAAAGTGACTATCAGGCAAATAGAAGTAGAGGAGGACAACCCTTACTAAGAACAGGGCATTATAAGCTTAAATAATAAGAAGAGAATTGTTATAACAAGATAATAAATGACATTCAACATACAGAGGAACAAACTGAGATAACGATGACTGAAAAGGCGGGGATTCAAAGATCCAAATTCACAAAGGGGGATGGAGATAAAGCACATGCAGAAGAAAATGGATGACTGTATATATATAACTATCCTTTTCATATTTATAATGGTAACCACATACCAAAGATTCAGAACTGAAGTATATAACATAAAACAAGAAGAACCAGAGGCAAAACCCACAAAAGCCAACCAAAATAAAGAAATCAGAAACACAAGGCCAAGGAAGCAATGGAAACACTGAGATACCAGAAAGCAAAAGTTAAAATGGCTATAAGAAGACCTCATATTTCAATAATCACCCTAAATGTAAATGGACTGAACTCACCAATAAAAAGGCACAGAGTTGCAGAATGGATCCAAAAACAAAACCTAACCATATCCTGCCTCCAGGAGACACATCTCAGATCCAAAGATAAAGAAAGACTCAAAGTGAAAGGGTGGACAATGATATTTCAAGCAAATGGCATTCAGAGAAAAGCTGGAGTAGCGGTACTAATATCACATGAAACAGACTTCAAAATAAAAAAAGTAAAGAAAGATACTGAGGGACACTTCATAATGATAAAGGGAAGCATGCACCAAGAAGACATAACACTTATTAATATCTATGCTCCCAAACAGGGAGCCCCAAAATATGTCAAGCAATTACTAATAGAACTAAAGGGAGAAACAGACCAAAACACTATTGTAGTAGGGGACCTAAATACCCCACTGTTGGATATGGACAGATCATCCAAACAGAAAATCAATAAGGAAGTAACATCCTTAAATGACACATTAGTCCAACTGGACATAATTGACATATACAGAGCCTTCCATCCCGAAACAGCTGCTTACACATTCTCTAGTGCACATGGAACATTATCAAGAATC
>NW_011888784.1:15089606-15089911 GCF_000151845.1 Pteropus vampyrus
TAGTCCAACTGGACATAATTGACATATACAGAGCCTTCCATCCCGAAACAGCTGCTTACACATTCTCTAGTGCACATGGAACATTATCAAGAATCAACCACATACTGGGACACAGAGATAGCCTCAACAAATATAAGAGGGTTGAAATCATACCAACCATATTCTCTGGTCATAATGCTTTGAAACTAGAGATCAACTGCAAAAAGGAATCAGGAAGAACCACAAATACGTGGAGATTAAACAACATGCTACTGAAGAATAACTGGGTAACAGAAGAAATAAAGAGAGAGATCAAGAGATACATA
>NW_011888784.1:15089961-15090375 GCF_000151845.1 Pteropus vampyrus
AAACGAATGATAATGATAGTACAACATATCAAAACTTTTGGGACACTGCAAAAGTGGTCATAAGAGGAAAGTTCATATCATTACAGGCCTATCTCCAAGAACAAGTCCAAATAACCTAATGCTTCATCTTAAAAAACTAGAAAAGGAAGAACAAATGAAGCCCAAAGTCAGCAGAAGGAAAGAAATCATCAAAATTAGAGCAGCAATAAATGAAATTGAAAACAACAACAACAAGAAAATGATAGAAAAAAATAAATGCAACAAAGAGCTCATTCTTTGAGAAGGTTAATAAAATTGACAAACCCCTGGCTAGACTCACTAAAGAAAAATGAGAAAGGACACAAATAAAATCAGGGATGAAAGACGGGAAATTACTACTGATATCGCAGAAATATAAAGGATCATACAAGAATA
>NW_011888784.1:15095540-15105140 GCF_000151845.1 Pteropus vampyrus
ATGGATGACTGGCTAAAGCAGCTGTGGTACATATATACAATGGAATATACTCAGCTATAAGAAGAGATGAAATACTGCCATTTGCAACAACATGGATGGAAGTTGAAATAATCATGCTAACCAAATTAAGCCAGACAGAAAAAGTTGAAAATCATATGATATCACTTTTATGTGGGATATAAACCTAAAAGCAACAAATGAGCAGGACAAACAAACAGAGACTCATGGACATGGACTCCAGACTAGAGGACTATAGAGCAGTGGTTATTAGTGGGGTGGGTGAGGATCGGGGAAGTAGGCGGGTTAAAGGGGGTCAAATATAGGGGGGTAGGGGTAGGGTGAAGTAGGTAAAAGGGATCAAATATATGGTAGATGAAAGAAACTGGACTTTGGGTGGCAAATACACAATAACATATACAGATGTCAAATGATAATGTACACCTGAAAATTATATAATTGTATTAACCAATGTTACCCCAATAAACTTAATAAAAAAAAGAAAGAACGTTAAAGCCTTCCAATAAATGAGTCCATTGGAACTTTGACTAAATTTTTACTGCAACCGGCCAAATTCAGGGTCATTGATGGGTATGCAGATTTTTAGGTAAAAGAAATATCTCAGGAAAACAATTCTTGAACATCTCTTACTGTACTGTCGACTTGAGCAGTATTAAAGCTTTGTGACCCTAAGGTATAAAAGGAAAATAAAAAACAATTTTTTATTGCTATGTTTAGTAATATTAGTAGTAACAGGCATTTACTGAGTCCCTGCCATGTGACAGGTAAGCTAACTCAGTATACACTTTACTTTTTTAACTCCTTCCAGCATTCTTTTGAGAGTTTTTCCATCATCGCCATTTTACAGATGAGGAAACTAAGGCACAGTGAGGTTAAGTCAATTGCCATGTGCACATGCACAGTTATTAAGTGACCATAAAGCCCATTATTTAACCAGTACACTGCACAGGCTCCTCATGGATGGAAATGTGGTCCCCCTAGTTTTTCTCACTGTTTCTGAGGTTAGAAGACAAGCCGCATTGCGGCAGGGCTGATTCCTTTTAGCACTTTTCCACCAAAAAGTTTTTCCTCCTTAGTCTACTATGATTGGTCAAGAGGTTGGAGAGTACACCTTTTTCTGAGAATCCTTTACAACCACAACTCCAATTTGTGTTGTGGCCTAAGACTGGGAAGTGCGGACTTCACATAAACTACATAATCTCCCTACTAGTCAAAGGGAGAAGTTGAGCTGGATTGCCAGATATCTCATACATCAGTTTTTTTCATGATTCTCTGTGTGATAGCATTTTAAAGAGACCACGTTTTGAAGTAAGCATGAAAAAAAAAAGAGAGAGAAAGAGGGGCAGGGAGGGGAGAGAGAGAGAGAGAGAGAGAAAGAAATAGAAATAGCCAGAATCTGGATTTCTATTTAGGTTTAGTGAATATCTGGAATTACTCCAAAAGTGCTTTCATCACATGTGGTTGGATCATATTTTTTTTTCAACAGCTCTTAGGTGCTTATAAAGAACTATATAATTATAGAGATTTCATCTTTGTGGTAAATGTAAGTAATTAGGGAGCTTTATAACTATCTAAATACAAATCTATATCATTAAAAAAATAAAAATAAGATTGTTTTGTAACTGAATTTTGATATTTATACAATTTCTAAAGTACTTTTAAAGTACATTATTTGATTTCTAGAAACAGTTTTTGAGGTACATAGAGTAGGTGTTCTTATTCTTACTTTATGGATGAGGAAACATACTCTCCTTAGAACATGACTTGACCAAGACAGCTGGGGTGTCACATTTTATACTCTGACTTAAATCTTATAGTTGCAGCATTTTAGCACTTGACCTTCCTGCCCCCATGTGACCCAGCTCTGTGGTCAGCTTCATTAGGAGATGGAGGAGAATGGGAAGAAGAGAAGAAGGCTAAGTAACATTTTCACAAATAATTGATAGTTAACTCATGGGACCTGGAAACATTCAAGAGCCAGAGGCAGAACTGACATCACAGCTTATGGTATGGTTGTTGACTAGTTCTACTCATCTGGCTCAATGATTGAGGGTTTTAGCTTTTCTCTCTCTTTCTGTCTCTTACTTTGTGGAATTCGTTTAGTTATAGTGACTTATGATTCATTCAGTAAATATTTACAGTTCTCCAATCCACTTGCCTGGACAATTTTCTTCCCGCAATGCCAACCTGGCCCCATTTAGATTCTCACAGTAAATTATGAAAGAAGGAATTACAGCTTCGGCTATAGTATTGTCAGTTTAGTACTGCCTGGCTCCTTTGCTGACTTAATTGGCATTATAATTGGGAGCAAAAAATTCACATTATTGTACATGTTATGCGTATGGTATTATGCAAGATATTGGGGTGAGCAGAAAATGAAACTGCAATGAAACATTTCTTAAGAAGTTTTTAATCCACTAAAAAAGTTTCTAGGTCTCAAAATTATATGCAAACTGATATTTTTCCTCTCTTAAACAATATAGATTATTCAGTATTCAAAGTCTTAGTGTAACTATGAAAAAAGATGTATTCATTTATTTAATAAATAGTGGGTAGCTACTATGTGATCAGCAACATCCCAGGCCCTGTGGGTGCAATGGAGCCTGAGACCACCTTATCCATTGCCTTTACTCAAATGGGGGAATAATTTAAAAAGAAGTAAATGTAAACATAAATGAAATGATGCAAGTGTTAAGTGTAATAAGTCAAAAAACAGATATGAGTAGGAAACCTTTAAGTAGGGTGTTCAGGAAAGCCATCGCAGAGGACTTGCCATTTAAACTGAGACGTAGGGGATGAAAAGAGTTAGTGTTATGAAGAGAGAGGAGAGGAGCATTCTAGGCAGAGGGTATAGCACATTTGAGAACGTTAACTCAAACTAAAAATAACTGGAAATATCTAATAAAACTACATATGCATTTAACCATTTATCCAGCAATTCTGCATCTAGGGATTGACTCTAAAGACCAATAATATGGAAATACATGTGCATAAGAGGTTATTTATTGTAGCATTATTTGTAATTGCAAAAAATGGAAACTACCTTTCTTTTTAAATTTTCTATGGAACCTAATCTTTCAGAATTTGTGATTTAGTTTTCATTTCTGATGATTTTGTTTTTTCTTTTTCTTTCCTGAGTTCAATCAATTCTCATTTTATTTCATCCTCTTCCTCTTCATTTCTGTTCTTAGGTTTTATATTTCTGATTCAAGACTTTTCATATTTACAAATGGTTGTGTGAAAATATTTATTTCAGTTTGGAGGGCTGTATCACAATTCTTCAGCTCTGTGGTTGTTTGGGGGGTTAGAGTTTTTATCAGCTTAAATGTTTAATTTCTGAATTTTTGTAATAGTTTTGCATGGATGCGTTCTGCTATTTCTGTTCTATTCATTTTGTGGTTACTGCTCCTGATAATTCTCTGTTCTGACAGTTCTGCCTTTTTTGGTGCTGCTTTATGGATGGTGGTGTTGATAATGTCAGCAAGGTGGGTGTGTTTTGTTTATGTATTGTTTAATTATATTTTTCGTTTTTTTCCTTATTTTCCTTCACTGCTCTGTTTTCAAGGGTTGTATCTCCTTCTCTGTACAACTGATATTTTCCTGAGTAATGCTTTTAAGAGACTGCTGATTCTGGTCCCACCATCCCTAAGCTCCTTCCCTGTAGCTAGTGCTATTAACTACCATGTTCTAATGGTGAGAGGTTTCTGTTGGATTTTCTCTTTCTGGGGATGATTTTGTATATATCTGTATGTCTTCTGTACCCCTTCAATATTTTCATGGAGTCTCTGAAGATCTCCTCTCAGCATCCACAGGCTTGCAGTTGTGGGGGTGGCAGCAGAAGCTCAGCTGGAATTTTATTTCTCAACTTACAGGTAATTTAAGTGTCATGATACTTTGTCTCATAGTACTATTAAAGAAGTTGATTATGTATGATTTTATTTGCTCTCTTTGTTGGCTTTATGTTTTCTCCCAGGGGTGGAGGGTGAGTGGGTAGATTCAGAATCAGCCAGTCACCATTAGCTATTTTTTTCAAATTTTAACATCTCTGATATTAAGATATATTTTAAAATTGATTTAATGAGAAAGCATTGTGTCAGTCTAAATGGTATTTTTTTTTCCTTTTGTATATCAGTTGTATTTTATAAGTGAGGACTTTAGAGATCTGTAGCTAACTCTTGCTGATCTGGGGAGATGGGTTATAAGGGACAAGTGTGGAATTAGCTAAACTAGTTAAAAACTTCTGTAGCAATCTGAGTGAGATAAAATAATGGTTGGTATTAGGGAAAGAGCAGATAGATAGAAGTGGACAGAGAGAACACTTTCGAGGGGAGGCTTGGTAGAGGTAGTAGGATTTTCTAATAGGAAGTAAAAGGGAGGAGTAAAAATGATTCCAAGTTTTTGGATTTGAGAAACTGATGCCATTTGCTGAGATGGGGAAGATTATATCTGGGAAGATTAGCAAAGGAACAAGTTTGGGGAGGGAAAATCAGGAGTTCTGTTTTGGTCATGTGAAGCTTGAGCCTCCTGTGAAGTTTCTAGATGAAGCTGTCAATGATGCTATGGTATATGAGAGTCTGGAGCTCAGAATAGCAGCTTGGACTCAAAATACAATTTGAGGATCCTCAGCATACAGACATTGGAAAAAGATAAAATTGTCTAGAGAATAAGTAGGTGAGAGATAAGACTCAGATTAGTCGTAAGGTGTTGCACTGAAAAACATGTGAGTAGATGCTCAGCAAAGTGAACTGAGGAGGAGGAGTGAGAAAGTGGGGAGACCAGGAGGATACCATGATGTAGAAGCTAAGAAAGTAGATTGTTTCATGGATTCAGGGGTGGATTTTGTCGAAAGATGCTGGAGGGTATGGATGATGGACATAGAGACACGGAGACGTGTGCTCTTACAACTCTATCAGTTGTAAGTGGATTTGAATCTTGAAATACTGGAAAGCATAAGTAAGTTGGCAGACAGTAGGGAAAATACTATCTTGTGGGGCTATGCTTCTTCGAAACCATTTTCAAAGCACATTTATTTATCGTTTTCTCCACAATGTCTCGTGGACTGGCAGGCCAGGTATTATTCCCATTGCACAGGTGAATAAGTAGAGGTTTGGTGTGGCAGAAATGCTTATAGCTGTGAACTCAAAATTCATGCTCTCCCTGGCTGGACCATATTTTTTAGTACCTAGCTCCTGCAATCAGGCATGGGCATATGACTAGTTCTTGACATCGGAGTGAGGGTGGAAGTGAGATGTGTCAATTGTAGGCCAGACTATTACAAAGTGGCTGGGACTTTTCTTCTCCTTCCGTTTCCACTAGGAAGAAGCAGAGGACTTAATGCCATCATGGATAGAGGGGTTTTGAAATAGGAAGGTGACAGGATCCCTAGGGCACCATGGGGAAGAAAGCAATCTGCTGACCAGGAATACCTGCATTGAACTGTCCTACGAGCAAGAAACAATCTATTATCACCAATGAAATTTTGGTGTTTGTTACACAGCTAGTGTTATCTTGACTAATATATCTGGGAATATTAAATGTCTTGCACAATATCCCATAGTAAGTTAATGGTAGAGTGATGTCTAGAACCAAAATCCCTTAACTATTTCTTAAGTGTTCTGATGGTCTCCACTGCATAAGGTACCATGGAATCTGGGAACAGAGGACTCATTTTATAGAAAAGTCTAAAAGTAGATAGTTGCACCAAATATTCATTTAAAAAATAATGTTTTAGATTTTTAAAATGGGTAAAATTAATATATCATTCTTGGGTTTCTTATACATCTGTGATTTTATTAAGAAATAGTTTCTATTAGCTACATAATATCATGTTTTTTTTGTGGTACAAAACTGAAATGCACTTCTAACAGTAGGACATCAACAATGCGCATAACATTTTATCCCAGATGGCTCTCTCTTTTGCCAATTTTATGTGGAAATCAACAGCTTGTCTGAAAGAATGCCTAAATACTCTTCCCAGGTCAAAGATTTCCTCTCATAACAAAACACTCATGTGTTTTTCTCTGAGAAGAGAGCTGTATTATAAGGCTGGGATCATTCTAGATTAAAGATGAATTAGTCTTTTCTAAAAAAAAGTCTCCATTCTAACAAAAGCATTAGATTTCATTATTCAGGGCTGATGATCTTATTCATGGATAATGATCAAGAATTTGTTACCAGGCTTTTGGTTAGTACTATTTTGGTTAGTGCAATTTCTAATATTTTCTTTTTAAATAATTATCAGTCATTGGAGGAAATGATGCCAAAACTTCCACAAGTGGCTTGTCATTTTGAAAAATACTTTCCCTGTTGGCTACTCTCTGTCTATATCAACAGTTTGCAGCTCTCTCTTGTACATAGCAGAAAACTATTGCTATCTTAAATCTGATCCCAGGAAATGAAGTAGGAGATATTCCTTTTAATCTGAAAAACTTTTCCTTTTAACTTGGTGACTTGGGGAGCTCTCCACAAAACATAGAGAATGGCTGGGTGCATAAAGTGCAGCAGAAAAGCAAATATAGTGCCTTGGGACAACTTCAAGATGTGCTCTTGTCCACTCCTACAGAGAGTTGTGGTTCTAGGTGGTTCCTCCTAGACTCCTTGCTCCTCTGTGGTTATAGAATCTTTTAAGTGCAAAATTACATCTTCTCTATTGGACCCTGGTGTGTATGGGTGATAGAGGACCTGCTCCAAGAAGGGAGCTATCATCATAACTATAATTTAATACGAACTAGTGTGTGGTAGACAAGGAGGAACCTACAAAGGCCCATGTGATCAAAGTCCTCTCTGTGTCCCATTGTTAAAGATGGCCCAGAAAACATTTATTTACCAAACTTTTGTTTTTTCATCCCCTTGTGAACTGCCTTCCTGCCCTTTTTGAAGTTCCAAAACACTACCTGCCCCGCCCCCACTTCTTACCTCAAGATGGCACATAAACCACAATTCGTCCTCAGGTCCCATATTGTTATAGAATTCCCACGAGGTATATATGTAGTAAATTTGGTTTATTTTCTCCTGTTAATCTGTCTTATTTCAATTTGATTATTAGACCAGCCAGAAAAATTTAGAAAGGTTGAAGGAAAATTATTTTTTCCTCCCCCACAGGGGGCTCTTTCAGGTTCCAGAGTGAGATACCAGAAAGCCCGCTCTGTGGCTAGCAGGGCCAGGATTTGCTCTAACATCCTTGCTTCCTGAGTGGGATCAGCTTGGGTAGCTAGCTGTAAAGCAACCACCAGGGATTTTGGAACATAGATCCAGCTGGTAGCTGACCTGAAATTCTAATCAAAGAAATGCTTTCTGCAGTCAAAGAAGCCCTAGGAAATGGGTGGAAGAAGCCCTCTACAATAGAATAGAAAGAATACATGCTAGGTCAGGCAACATAAGAGATTTTGAGATTAAGATCTGAGATTGCTTTGCTAGGGAGTGGTGTCTAGGAAAGGAAATTCAATAAAGGATCACAGTCTTAATCAGTTTAATTCTCATCCCTATATGGCTACCAGGAGAGAAAAATTTTATTTTATTTAACTAAAAGAACGCTGCACCCCCCCAATCTGTCAGTTTCTTCTAGTTTTTTTTTTTTGCCTAAAAATTTCATTAATCAATTACTTGACAGAGCAGCTCAGAGCATAAACATAGGCTGACTTCAAAGATGGTGATACTGACATGACAGGCTGGGCTCATAAGCAAAGGAAGGGGGATGGGATATGTAGGGATATCTGAAGAGAATTTCTAAGAAAAGAAAGATTAATAGGAAACTGCTGGAGGCACAGGATCAAATATAAGAGCCCTGTAGGGAACTTTGGGAAGTTTGAGTTCCTATCTAACCACCTTCCCCTCCCTTGTTTTTTTTTTTTTTCTTTTTAAACTATTTAGTCAAGTTTAATTCAATTTTACTTTAGAGAAAAAAGGTTAGATGTATAGGACTCTGATTTTACTTTTCTGAGTGAACATTATTAATACAAACAACACAAATAATCTGGATTTAAACAGTAAATATCTATGAGAACAATTTTGGAAAAGATATATGTTAATTATCTAGGGTACCATTTTAACTTCGAAATGATACTTCTAGCGTCTCCTAAGTGAATGTTGTTCTTAAGATTTATCCTTTATTCTTTGCTTATATACTTTTATATTTTCCTTAGTAAGGGCAAAATTCATAGTCCTAGAAGTGAACTAAATGAGGCTGAGTCTGAAAGAAAGTATTTAGGAGAAGAAGAATTCTAATAAAAAAGAAAGTTAGGATCTCATCAGTTTTTTCCTTCTTCAGGTTATTGATGTCATTGCCTGAATTTGAGTTGTCACTCCACCCTGTTAATTACAGGCCACGCCTAACAAAAATTTTATTGACTTTTTAAAGTTTACTAGGCCCCAAGATGTATTAAACCTATATCACCAATGATGACAAGTATAGCAAACATTCAGAATTTTTTTCTTTCATCCTCTTTTGACATTTTGTTTTTAAAATTGAAGCTTTATCCAATGTAAAGTTTACCTACAAGTGCTCACTTGCCCCTGTTCAGGCCTTTAAATACAATTAATCTGAGGAATCCTAGCTCAAGGCTATGGTTTGGGGCCGCTCCAGCTGTTTTCTTTTGTTCAGAAAATACTGGCTGGGGAACAATAAATGGAGAACTTTAAAAATGTACACAGAAGAATTTGGCTGTCGATGAAGCTTCTGGTCCACAGTTCATAGGATTTACGTAGAAACTTCAGCTTCTCTTTAATTCTACCAGATTCAGAGTTTAGTTTGAGTTTGCACAGCAATTGTAGAGACTGTATAAGCAGAGAATCTGTATCTTTTAATACCATCAGTTTTTATTTTCTGTCTTTGTCTTCATAAATTTTAAGTGTGAATATTAAAAACTTCTGATAGTAAATGATCTCCATGATGTTAGGTAGCTAGTCAGGCATGAACAACAGGAGCAAAGGCCCAGCTCTGTAACCATAGAAACTTCCCTTGGAGACCTTCCTTAAGGACCTCCCAGAAATACCTCGCTTTTAGGGTTTTAAATTAGCCCAAATCCTAGAGCACAAAGGCCATAAAAGCTGCTGGCTAAACCAGCTACAAACGCATGCGCGGAAAGTACTGCCCATAACTTCATCCTCATTATACCATCATTATAATATCATGACTATGCCTAGAAGTTCATGAACCTATAACAGACTAAATTCTGGGTAAGCACATGCACACTAGGCAAAGTGTTATATAGCAGCCCTCAGTCAAGGTGACCGCATGTGTGGATTGTCTAGGCCCTCCTATCATGGCCCAAATATAAACAGCCCTTCCCATCTCTGCATTGTTACAGCTCCTGGCTGGAAATCCGCCCCTCCCTTTGGAGTGTACTATCTTATCTCTTCACCTCCCAAATTCCACAGGGCTGCAGCCTTCCTTAGTGCAGCCGGTCGCCTTCTAAAATGTACTCTCAATAAATCTTACTTCTCCTTCTAAAATGTACTCTCAATAAATCTTACTTCTCCTTCTAAAATGTACTTTCAATAAATCTTACTTCTCTTTCCCCTGCCAACCTATAATTCTTTACTGCGTTGGCAGGGGAAAACCTAGGAACAACACACAACGCCACC
>NW_011888784.1:15105190-15123023 GCF_000151845.1 Pteropus vampyrus
CCCATAACTTCATCCTCATTATACCATCATTATAATATCATGACTATGCCTAGAAGTTCATGAACCTATAACAGACTAAATTCTGGGTAAGCACATGCACACTAGGCAAAGTGTTATATAGCAGCCCTCAGTCAAGGTGACCGCATGTGTGGATTGTCTAGGCCCTCCTATCATGGCCCAAATATAAACAGCCCTTCCCATCTCTGCATTGTTACAGCTCCTGGCTGGAAATCCGCCCCTCCCTTTGGAGTGTACTATCTTATCTCTTCGCCTCCCAAATTCCACAGGGCTGCAGCCTTCCTTAGTGCAGCCGGTCGCCTTCTAAAATGTACTCTCAATAAATCTTACTTCTCCTTCTAAAATGTACTCTCAATAAATCTTACTTCTCCTTCTAAAATGTACTTTCAATAAATCTTACTTCTCTTTCCCCTGCCAACCTATAATTCTTTACTGCGTTGGCAGGGGAAAACCTAGGAACAACACACAACGCCACCGTCCACTATACTCAACCTCCTCCTCTCCACGCCACTGGGGTGACGACGGATTTCACATCAGCCCAGTGGTGACAATAATGAAATCCTTCATTTAAGAATATAATGAACCAAGTTTCAGTCATCAGAAATGCTGTTTTTTTTCTTTTATTTCAATGTAATTTTGATGCATAGAATTCTTTACATTTGTAAAATGAATCATCATTCTACCACAAATGCTGAAGTAAGTGGTAGAATTATAAAGAATGTTTTCTTTAGAGTGCATCTGGCTTCTTTACAGGTAGTGAAATTTGAGTTGGAAATAGTTATTAATATGAAAGGGACAAATATATTCCGTTGAAACCAGCTACGAATGTCTGTAAAATTGCTTAGAACAATGTAGTTGGTAAATGTCATGTTAATTTTTGTTTGTTAGCCTTCAAGATATACTTGAGAAATGGCCAGCATTACTGTTCCTTATATTTTAAATGTTAGACTATTTTATCAAGTTTACCAGGGATGACAGTGCAAATAAGAGAGAAAAATTGTTCCTAATATAAATAAGTGAATAAGTAATCAAATAAGAAACTGAGTGAATGAATGAATGAATAAAGAAATAGACTGTAGGCTGAGAATGACCTCTTCAGATAATTCTCACAGTGACCCAATCCTCATACTGTGAATTTGTAAGGAGCTATTCTTTGGCACAAAATAGCTGTTTAAACTTGAATAAATGTGTTCCTTCTTAAGCCTCAATAAGGCAACACTATGTTCATCTCCACCAAGTGGTTTACAAACATTATATTATTTTTCCTGTTACTCATATAGCATACTTCACCCAAATGAACATTAGATTCAAGATAAGATTTAGACTTTAATCACAATTTTGCCACATTATCAGCATGACCATTAGTAAATCACCCCATTCTTCTAAGACTCAGTGTTCTCATTTATAAAACGGAGATGATAATAATCCCTTCATAAAGATGGTTTCGGTGATCAAGCCTAATAATGGGTACTAAAGTGCACTGTGAACTGCAAAGAGCTATAGAAATAGGAGGAATTGTCTGGTGTTGTAACCATCACTTTTTTTCACACAGACAAAATGCAAAGATGCCACTGAGTGGCATTAAGTCTATTAGGTTATCACTAATTTGGAAGTGGTAGAAACCTGGTAATGAATGCCACTATATTTATGCTCAACTCATTTATCTTAATAACTTACTATACTTATCTAAGAAAATAATTAAACTTAGAAATTATGTTATGGAAATAATAATTAAAATATTAGTGTATAATTTTGAATACAATTCTCCTCTTTGAGGTTAAAAAATCAACAAAGACATCCTCTGTGGGATTATAAGGAAAGAGTAAGAAATAAGTACTCTGAGTATTTAAATTGCTTCTGCAATGGAACTTTGAAACCCTGATGTGGAAGCTCAAAAAAGGCAAAGTCTGGGGAAAAAGTGATATCCATGACCAATTTCTTATTCGGGTGGCACATATGGCTGTACTAAGATACTTATGTGTAGAAATACCTAAGATATTTACTAAGCCATGTAAGAGAATTTGGGAGCTGTTTTAACTTCCTGCTAGATAGGAAGGAGAGTAAAAAGTCCATTTGTTCCATCTAGTCAATTATTGCTACCCCTAAGTGACATAAAGCCGAAATGATAAACACCAATTAAAAAAAAATTAAACCTACAAGGAACTAATGAAATGGGAAAATCCTCACTCCCTCCAACTGAGGCCACTGCAGACCTCATGATTAAGCTACTGTTTCTCAACCAAGTAGACACCACTGAGCACATCCCTCATGAAACTACCCCGGAGCTTGGTCAGCAAATTGCAAGTTTCATATACCACTACTCTTTAGTTTCAGTAAACAAATGCTTCTATAGCAGTGGGCCAGGAAGGGAGGGATGGCTTGCTCTCAAACCCAAAGACGACACTAGTCTTTCTTGGAGAGTGAACTGGGGTGGGGTGTGGCAAGGAAGGCCCTCCTCTGAGTCCTGGGGATCTGGCTCAGAAACACTGAGACCATTGTCTTTAGAGGCAACAAAAGGGGTTGTTGAAAAACCAAGTTTAATAGAAAGCCAAAAATCTGTGCTTGTCATTTTGTGTTTATTTGGCATTCAAGTATGGCAGTCATTCTCAGCTCTTGTAGCTGTTTATATTTAAAGAAGGTCCGTAGCCATGGAATGGAAGCCAGCTCTCAATATCTCACTCTTTAAAAAACAAAAACAAAAAACCCTCTATCGTTTCTACTCACATGTCCCGTGAATTCCTGTCTAAACCTTTGGGGCTAGTGAATGACAGGTCAGCAGGCTCCTTAACACCAGAGCCTGCTAACCCTCCTGGACAGTTCTTTCATAATGAGATACACATTGCATTTACTTGGAGGAGGGGGCAACATTCTTTTGCAATTGGGTCAGATTTTCTTTGCTATCACATTGTGTGTGTGTGTGTGTGTGTGTGTGGGGAGGCGGGGGGGTGGTGTTAGTTGGGCAGTACCTGTAGCAGGAGGAGGGGAAATGTGATCATTGTGCACTATGTTTCAACTTCATGGTTAACAGTTACATTGGGCCTCTGGTTCATGGAAAACAAAGCTAAACTACTCTTGAATGTTAAGAGGAAACTGCTGCAATTATGTAACCTTCACCCTAATTGTTTGATTGAATGAGAAGTGGGAGGGTGATGGAGTGGTGCTGGTCACTCGGTAATAAGCAAGGGTCACTACCATGTTAATTGGTGTCTGCAGAACAGACCCATTTTTTTTATGGGAATCAATTTAAGAATATTGTTATTCATTGAAATGAACCAATGCCCTTGATTTCTTAGAAGACATGGTGGGAATTGATCACAGTAAATTGTCTGAACATAAAATTAACTAAGATAAACTGCTAGAACTAATATGTGTGATAACAATACCTTATATTTGAATGATGGATTATATCTTCATATGCTTTTCATTCATATTACTATAAATTATTATATGGCTATATTTATATTTCATTATATCGCTTTTTTGATCATCATAATTAATCTGTAAAGAATTTAAAATAGGCATTCATACTCTTAGTTAGAAGTTTGTTGAGAATAAGAAGTTAATTGATTTGCCTAGGGTCAAATAAACCAGGTCTCTTGATTCCTAGAGCCATGTTATTTTTCAGTGTATCATCTGACTTCAGGAAGTGTTGACCAATAGCCAATACATAATAATTTAACAGCTGAAATACAATAAAATGATTACATGTGATCCTATAAAAAAATCTCTAAGGTACATCCTGCTTTTTCAATTCATCCAATTCTGACCCGGAAGAACTAACAAAAGGGAGTCATTACTGCTTCCTGTGGGCCCAGGCAATGACACGTGGTACATTCCTCTCTATCCTGCCTCTCCCCTTAACCCTGGCCCCTGGTCACCCTGCTTCTTTTTTTGGCATTAAAACTGATTTTCACTTGACTTCACTGAAGCCTTTCACTTAATTATTTTGAATTAATTTAAGGCAAAGTCTCTCTTATCCATCAACTCTTAATTTCAAAGATGTTGCCTTTCCTTGAACCATTGTTTCATAGGTTATAACCAAACCCAAATGCCATCTCCTTCTACCTATATTAAAAATGTTCACAATAAAGAATCACCTCAATCAAAAGTGGTTGTTGGAGTTCCTAGCAAGGTAACCCACTCAAAATCCTTTCTTAATCAAATGTATGAAGACCCAATGAAAGCTAATGAACAGAAAATAACTATAGGATCCTGTGCAATTCCAATTAGCCAACTAGATGTCTGAAGTATAACTGTTCTGTGAATAATATGGACCTGCCTTAGTCAGTAAAGAGCCTGGTGGCTGCTTACATCTCGAAGGAGTTAGCTGTTCAATAAATATTTGTTGATGGTGAATAACGTGACTGGAAATGTTTCTCTCTGGAATTTTATTTTATTTCCCAACTATCTTTACAATGGTACATTTTGTGGAATGTTGAATATAAATGTTTAAGAGACTCAATAAAACCCTAGTTCTGAGCATTTCCTTTTGTTTGTTTTCCAGTGTGAACGTACAGTAATCCATTTCAAACTCTGGCTTGTATGGGTTTAGACAAGGCTACCCTGGAGGCAGCAATGCCAGGGCAAGAATTAACCAGATTGTAATCTTTGTGCCTGGCAGTCTGACATCACTTGTAAACTCTGCCAAAATTCCTTTGGAAGCAGATGTTCCTAGAGAGGGAATGGTAATCATTTATACTCTTACATTTGTTCGGTAAATGCTGACTTGTGGGAAATATAAAGATTTAGGTTACAGTTACAAACAATTCACCAGGGGTGTACCTCTTCAGAGAAAATAAACATGATTATTCCAAAATAGTTCTTCCTTTCTCCCAGCATTTCTCATGTTTTAATTCAAGCTTTCTTAAATACTTATAGACAGGGAGAAGGTATCACATATTTGCCCTCCTTCCCAATGCAAAAGTTCCTGTGACAATTTGTGTGTAATTTACAGATCCCAGTAATATTTTCTAATAGCTAGTGTGCAAATATAAACAACAAGCCCTAGTGCTTGTATTCGTAAATTATCTTTTAGCCAGAAAAAGTAGAATTAAAACATAAAACTCCAAAGGGCCAAGGAAAACTGTGGATGTCATGTCAGCAGTGTGATTACAATGGCCTTTGTTTACTATAATAAATGGGTATGCATTGAGATATGTATCAAGAAAATACTGCCTCTGATATAAAATATTAGGACTATTTACTTTTGTATTCAAGGAATACGCCCTATTTGGAACATAAAGCTGAGTAAAACTAATGTAAGACTGATTTATACCTGTCTAAATCTTCAGCCAAAAATGTCTTTATTGGAAGTTACTATTGAACTGAATGAGTAATCAACTACAAGAAGGGATGAAAGTTTATTCAAAAGTGAATTCTTTAGGTGACTGCTGAAGCATCTTATCTAGGAAGTCTTGGAGAACTTTTAGGTAATCTGTGATGTATTCTATAGTTTTGCTGGGTCATGAGAATTTGCTTATTATGTATTTCAAATCTCGAATTATTTAGAAAATTGATAAGAAAATGTTAGAACAAGTTTCCTCCAGAAATTATGGCGCATTCTATAATGTCATATATAAATCCCACTATAACATAGCAGTTATTTCAGAAATATCTAGGTGGTACTATTTTTTGCTTAACTGAGAACACAAGCCTTTACAGCATGTATCTGATTCAGTAAATTAAAAAAATCTCTAAGGGACAGTTTGTATGTTCCCTCAAGAGAGTACAAGCTTATATGTTTCCTTCCAGAGTCTGTCGAACACTCCATGGAGATTATAGTGGATAAGGCACTGGACAGAACAATGAAGTGATAATACAGGGCTGAATCTTAGCCCCCTCTCTCTGAACTCATATCCAAAGAATTTGATTCTGCTCTTAGATGAACTGAATGATGTCCTCTCTTCAAAGAAATGGGAGGGCAAGTTAATGGCCTAGTCAAAATTTCTGAGTTAGCTTCAAGAATAAATTCTCATAGTTAATCACTATTTTGTTTTTAAAAAGCTCAATGTCAGCAATGCCAAAATTCAACTTGACTTCTGCAGACTCTCTAGTATCTAGATGTTTAAACAATTCTTGTGCGCAGGTTATCTCATTTTAGATACTAGCCAAAGTGAATTCTGCAGTTAATATCATCCTGGCAGGACATGAGAATATAGTCCTGATAAAAGTTGAACTTCTGATTTAAAAGATACATTCATAGTAGAATAAACTTTTTCTGTTCTCCAAATGTTCCACACTAGAGTAATATCTTACTTGCTTTACGATGCAGAATTTGCCTGAGATGTGTTACCTGCCTGAGTGCTTGTGGGTATCTTTGCTTGCCTTTTGGGGTGATCAACCACTCTGATTTTATCGGGATTGGGGTATTTCTCAGGACTCTGGGCTTTCGGTGCTAAAATTGGGTAAATCTCAGGCAACCTGCTGAATCATTTTTGGAGAAGAGTGCCGGTTCTGTTAACAGGTGTTTTTGCAGTCAGGAGGTTAGAATACAAAATCAGTGTCTCCACTGGTCAAAACAAGCCTCACTTCCACCTAGCTTTGGAGGACATGGTGACCTCCTCAACCTCCCACTTTCAGTGCTTACCAGAGTCTATTCCAAATAGACTTTCAGCTATTTCAAAGCTTCATCTATTCCATTAAAAATACTGGCTGTGACTACTGATATTTAGAAGAGTAGTCTGAAGAATGATGTGTCCTCCTTATTTTCTTCATTTCTTCTATAATTATTGCTCAACCACTTTGCACCAGGCATTGGGTTAGGTGACGTTCTAAATAAAGGCAAATCCTACTCACCATGGGCTTTCACTCTGGTAAGGCAGATAAGTAAACATGCAATTATTTATAAAGCTTTGTCCCTTCATCGGGCCCAGCCAAGACAAAGCTATAGTACTGGAATAAACTCTGATAGCTCAACATTAATCACCATCACAGACTTGCAATTTAGCATTATGCTAAATGGTCATATGAAGAATGACTTGGTGCTTTCTTAGAAAAAAAATCAAAAACTGTCCTTTTTTACCACTCAATGCTCATAAGACAGAGATCGTCACAATAGCAGGAAAAACATGTTTCTGCAGTTGAGTAAGTATACTTGTTTGTAATGAACAGTGAGAGCCAGGAAGCTAAGTTTTACATGAAGTTTTCAGTATCTTTTCTCAGCCATGGTTTAGGTTTTCTAGTAAAATTATAATCTTATTCTGTTATAATATTTGAATCTCTCTTCATCAAGAAGGCTTCTTGGATCTCTTTGTAATAGAGGGGAAATATTTCTCTTTTTATATACTAACCACTCAAAGGCAGCTTTTTAAAAAAGCAATAAAGGATTTTGTTTTTCACAGGATCATTGTTCCCAAATTGGCTATGAACCAGGGAAAAGGTTCTTACCATTGGCTTCTCTCATGTTCTACAACCAGACCTGCCCCATTTCTCCTGACTTATGCCAATGAAGTCTGAGGGGAATGTTTTGAGCAGTGGGTGCTTCTTGGTGTACATCAAAGCCTTGCTTCAGGGTTTGATGTCTGAGAAAAAAATTGGTCCTGGAAATCTTTTACCTTTCCACAGCCTCCCAGTTCTCCTTTACTAGCTCAAATAATGTTTAAAACAAAAAATTCTCAAAGTTTAATATGTATTGCTAGGCAACTAGAAAACAGAAGCAAGAATTAAACCAAAGCCAAGCAACTGAGCGCAACTCTTTGGATGAATCTTATTGCTGGCTGATACCATATCTAGAGGAGTATGTTGGAGTCCACTTAGCCCTGGACAAAGGGAGAAACCTGCTTTCTGAAACTCCTCCCAGAAGCATACCATCTTCTCATGAGTGAGAAATTTCTTGTCTTTTCTCTTCTGTTTCTTGTTTGATAGCATGCCTGGTCTTCTTGCCATTTCAGCCTTGTCTGCAGATTTTTTTTACGACAAAGACAATTTCCTACATTATACTTCTGGATGACTAAGTAAGTACTCCTAAAATGAGTATTTATGAGGATTAAATGTAAATCAAATAGGTTTGGTGAAAGTTGTAAAGGATTACCCAAATGTTAATTATTTTTTCCCAATATCTGGATTTTGGGAGGAAAGAAAAGACAAAGGGAAGAAGAGGAAGAGGAATAAAAGAAAGGGTAGGGTTATGAATTTTTGACCTGGAGATGCTTATAAATTTGTGGTTTGAGAAGGAGAACAAATGACCTGAAATGGTACTGAAAAAGAGGAACTTCACACATATAGTTAAGGCCTAGCTGAGTATTCTAATTTCTAGTTAAGCATGCCTTGAAGTGGCCCTAAAAATTATAATCTTTTCTAGAGAGATATTTATTTTGTTGTTAAGAAAAAAATAAAGTAAGAAAATGAGTGGAGGAAGGCCATATCTGGTATGTTTTTTCAAAAGGATCAAATATATGCCAGTTTTCTATCAATGAGAAGAGTAATTTAATCTCATGAAAACTCATCTCTTGTTAAAGTAAAAAAATAGCTAAATAATTAAAACATTTTTTCTTTTACTTAAAAATAGCTAAATAATTAAAAATGCCAGTTACTTTAAAAGTATTTCACATTTACTTCTTACAACTTGAGACAGAAAAAAACATATAACTCCAAAACTTTATCTAATATTTCAATCATAAAAATAACTCATATTTATTTTAGATTATGTATAAAATACAAATGGAAGAAAAAATATTTTAAAAATATGTCCCCAAACCCATCATCCAAAGACAATTCGTATTAACACAGTAAAGCATGTTCTGCCATTTTTCTTTTTAAAAATCAGAATGCTCACAGTCTAAAATAAATCACTTTCCCTAAATTCCCTTTCTCGGAAACAACTACCGTTTTTTAGTTTATTCATTTAGTATTTACCAGTAAATAACATCTTTGCATATCTTGTTTTTATTTTACTTGTTATTATTATAATTATTATTATTTTGCAAAGGGCGGTGCTCAGCCCTACCTCCTGCAGACCCCTCAACGGGGAGAGGGTATCTGCCAACATGGAATGATTGTCGCATCGGTGGCTACTACCCGGGTAGGTAGGGCAGTGGCTGGCACCCTTTAGGATCGCTAGAGAAGGTTTTCTCACCAAGGGCACGGGGTTCTCACCACTCCTCCTCCATGGGCCTGCAAAGGAGTTCTGAGAGGCCAGGGCTGGAGTTAGGGGTAAGCACAGAGCGACCTGAGCGTTGGCGGTCGGGGCCATAAAGGCCTGTGCAGCCTCAGGCTCCTTCGATTGCCTCACTGGGCTCATCCAAAAGTTTTACGTTAACTCGCTGGTGTTCCGTTAAGAAAAAGCGGGAGAGGATGGCATAACGCAAACACATTCTGTCAAGGGTAACGTAGGGCCTGCGCCTGCCAGTCAGTCGGTCAGTCTTCCTACCGGGCCCCCAGAGGGACGACGAGACCCCCGCCCCCTGAACGGGGAGGGGGCGCCTCTCTTACCGACTGCACTTCTGCCCCTCGGACACACCACCACGGAGTCGCTGGGACTGGGAAACGACGTCGCCGCTGGCCTTCGGGCACCTCGGGGAGCGCTGGGGGCGCTCCAAGGGCACCACAGAAGGCATACCGAGAGGAGTTCGTGCACCCAGGGGTGGGGCGCGTGCACTGAGACGGCAGTCCCCGCGGTGGGAGCGCCTCTCGCGAGACACAGCCAACAGGCGGGCGAGAGTTTCCATGGTCAGAAGACCCTCACCCGCCGACTCCGTGAGGACAAGGCGGGAGAGCGAGCTGGGCAGGATTCCGCATCCTGCCTTCCACTTACAGCCACCCAACGGGGTGGAGAGGCGAGGGGACCAGGGGTAGAGCAGAAGAGCAGTCCCATTTGCCATGAATGTCTGTCCCTCCCTTGGTGTGGCATAGGCCCCGCAGGGGAGAGCAAGACGTCACCACATCAATGTCTTTTAAAACAAGTTTTAGGCAAAAATCTATGGATTCCTCATTTTGGAAGATGAGAAGTTAGCGCTCCTCCTCTACCATGTATATGTTCACAACCCATTGCCTAGCTTCCAATATAGATATGTGTGATTTTGGTTGATCAGTATTTTGTGCTTATATTATTGTTATAATATAACAATATGTATGCTATTTGGAGGTGAGAGTCAAAGCTGAGCTATATGGTGTACTAAGATTACTTTTTCTTTTCTTAGCTTGGTTATTAATGATTGTCTTGTTTTTCCTTTTTATTTCTTTTCTAGGTATAAACAGGAATAGGTCCAGAGTTTGTTGGCATGAACGTTACACAATTTTGGGAACCCACGATGAAACAATACAAATTACAAATTTTCAAAAGGTGGCCTGGATCTCTAAATCATTGTTTGGAGAAGAGCCTACTTATCAGGAATTCCTCTTTTGGACTTTATGCTCCACACAGCCATTATTCTATATGGGTTCGATTGTTTTAGCAGCCAGTGTTACCATATCCTCGGCAAAGTTCCTCTAAGGTGCTATTTTTTTCTCTTTGTTTTGGTCTTTATCACTCATGTTAAAAGCTTTTCTCAAATGTGTGGTTATCTTTGGTTGTCTGCTCATATGTAAGAGTGGGGGTCTAAATAGTTGATTGGTAGTCTTAACATCTGAGCTTTTCTGCAGGGTGCTGTTTGGCCCCATGCCAGTATTTTTAGGGTTGTTTTTTTTTTTTTTTTCCCTTGGCAGGGGTTAGGGATGTGGTATGTGGGGTGTGGGGAGGCAGGTGTTAGTCAGATTCCCCAAAGAGTACCTTTTCATCTTTTATCTCAAAAGTAAATGCTCGGCTGCCCGAGTTCTGTGTGCTAGTGGGGAAAGCTGGCTGGAGGGTCTCAGATTTTAGTGTTTATAGGATCATTAAATCCCCCTGTATACCAATGTTTTAATTTCTAGTCTTTCATTGCTAATGGTGTTGAATAGATTTCCTTATATTTGTTTTTAAGTTAAATTTATTTTTGTGTGAGTTTTCTGAAAACATAACTAGTGCCCCCATTTTATGAATGAGGATCGTAAACTTCACAGGGGAGAAAAGAAAAGGAACTGACATAAGCTGAGCTTACTTCATGTTCAGGAACCTTCATAGGTGCTTTACATGTATCGTTTCCTTAAATTTAGCTTTCAAAGCAACCAATAGATAATGGCAAACAAACACACGTTGCCATATGATAGGAGAGACATTTTTTAAACTTTATTTTCATATATCCAGAGAGCTGGGGAGAGTTCTATTTTTCTTTTTCTTCCTCTGAAATATAACTGAGGCAGACGACATTCCAACATCAGTTAAAAAAAAGGCTCCTTTTCCAAAAATAACAATTAGTATACCATATTCATTAAAAAGTGCCATTTTGAAGAGTCAGTAGGGTCATTATCAAGTTATTGTGCTTATCGCAATACATAAGTTGTCAGTGTCATCTTTGTGGGTTGATGTCCCTAAACGGGAATGAAGGCCTCTGAGGGAGTATGGAGATGGAATTCAGAGTCAACCCTGTGGATTATTATGCTGTACAATAATTCCCCCAAGGCCCTGAGAGGAATAGGAAACAAATTTCTACTTAGTGTTCCTCCAGATTTTATTAAGAACACAGAAATTATGAATAGCAAAGAGATTCTTCAAATGTGATTGAGTTAATTTATACATGTAATGTGTCAATTCCTTGTTCTTGGTTTTCCTTACCTATTAGCTGCATTCAGCACAGTTGATCGTACCTTCCACCTTGAAGCACTTTCATCATTTGGCATCCAGGACACTGCAGCTCCTGATATTCTTCCTAACTTTCTGACCGCTCCTTTTTGGTTCCCTTTATCATCTCTATGCTGATGATGCCAAGATTTAAAGCTCTGTCTAGACTTCCTCCTGAATTCTAGGCCTAGATTTCTAACACCTATTCCCTCTTTCCACTTGGATGTCTAACAGTCATCTCAAATATATTATGTCCAGATCTGAGCTTCTGAAATTCCTCTCATCCAAAACTTGTTCTCCCCAGTCTTTTATAGTTCAGTAATGTAACTCCTTTCTCCCAGTTATTTGGGCTCCCAAATTGTGGTATCCTTTTTGTTTCTTCTCTTTCTCTAACACACATCCCATCCATAAACAAAATCTTTTGGTTCTACTATCAAAATATATTTAGAATTTGACCACTTTCTTCCCTTAGGCTGAACTATCATTATCTCTTTTGTCTGGATTATTGCAGTGACATCCTAACTGATTTTGCAAAATCATCTGTGGAGTTTGTTTCTACACATTCATGAAACTCAACAAATTTCCAGTAGGATAAACTCAATGAGATCCATATTGAGACACATTGTCATCTAACTGTTGAAAGATAAAGACTTAAGAGAAAATCGTGAAAGAAGCAAGAGAGAAGGGACTGTCATGTACAGGGAAGCTTGAGTAAGATTAACAGTCATTTTCTCATTAGAAACCATGGAAGCCAGAAGCAGTGGGGTGACATATTTAAAGAGCTGAAAGAAAAAAAACTATCAACCAAGAATTCTATATCTGGTAAAACTCTCCTTCAAAAATGAGGGAAAAATTAAGACATTCCCAGATAAAAGCTCAAGGAGTTCATTACCAATAGACTTGCCCTGCAAGAAATGCTAAAAGAAGTTCTTAATTTGAGGTGAAGGGACACTAGCAGTAACGATACTGTATGAAGAAATAAAGGTCACCAATAAAAGTACTCAGGCAAATATAAAATTGACTATTATCATGTAGTATAATGGAGAAAATATCTGGCCTTTGTCCCTGGCTCCTGGCATAGAGCTTCAAAAATCCTTGGAATTTCCTAAGTGATAGGAATGTTTTTTATGCCTATCACTAATAAAGTAACTCATTGTGGGTCTCTAGACTGCTTCAGGATGGGGGCTGGTCAACAGAATTAAGAACCCTGTGATTAGATGGTTGGAAATTTGGGCTAGCCTGACCTCTGGGAAGGAGGAGGGGGGGGTCTGCAGATTGACTTCATTTGGTTAATCAATTATGCCTACATAATGCAATCCCAATGAAATCTCTGGACACAGGCTTTCTGGTTCGTAAACACATTGATGTGCAGATGGTGGCTTGCCCAGATTCCACAAAGAGAAGGTATGAAAGCTCTGTTTCCTACCGCTATTCCCCCAGACCTTGCCCTGTATATATCTTCATTTGGCTGTTCCTGATCTGCATCCTTTATAATAAAGCTGTTATAGAAAGTGTAATGCTTTCAGTGAATTCTGTGAGTTGTTCTAACAAAACCTGAAGGTGTAGTGGGAATTCCTGAATTTATAGCCAGTCATTTAGAAGTGTGCATCACTGAGACTTGTGACTGGCATTTGAAGTGGGGGCAATCTTGTGGAGGACCCTGCCCTTAACCTGTGGGGTCTGTGTTAATTTTGTCAGCATTGAATTGCAATACAACCACTTGGGTGAAAATGGAACATAATTGTATTTTTGCTTGTAATACCACTTTTTATTTCCTACATGATGTAAAAGATAGATGCATAAAATTAATTATAAATCTAGGTTATTTGGCAGAGAATGGATAAAGATGAGGGCAGATTTAGGCAAATGAACACTCTTCATTACCATAAGATGTTCGGTCCACACAGCAGATGAATGGAACTAGTATGTATGGAGGTCTCCCTCTGCCTAGAGGCCCAAAGCAGGGACACCTGAGCCTGTACCTTTTTCCTTATCCTCTTGGCCTACTTTTGCTCTAGGAAAGGTGTTTGCCAAGGGAAAAAATTCCAAAGGAAGCAAAAGTAAGTTTCACTTTGAAGTCTAGAGCAGATAGCTGGTTTACTGGGCCCTTTCCAGATATTCTCAGAGTATAGCTGTTATCAAGCAAGAACAGTCACAAAGAGACTTCCAAAAAAATGAATGTCAAAGAAACCATTTACCTAGTGCCATTTGGGTTCCAATAATTGTTTTTGCTTGAGACTTACCCGTAGTAGCACTCCTCCTGTGGGGCACAATCAGGAGACCTGAAAGCTGAGGAGCCAGGCATAGGTATGATTTAGCCCCATTTGACACATGAGACAGCAGAACCAGAGATAGAGAATATCTGCATGGCCTGCATTACTGCTTTGTATCTACCCAATTTTTTTGTACTGTACCAATTAGGGTTGGGAGCTGGACCAAATATTGTCATTATTTAACTTGATTCAAGCCTCCAATATTTTTATTAGATTTTCTTTAAAGTAAAACAAACAAATCTTCCAATGTTCTATAGCGTAATAATGCTATTGAGGATCTCTACAGGCAAAAAGAATCCTTTGTTTACTGAAGGCATAGAAAATTCTCATTGTTAGACATACCTTTCCAAGACATTGGCCAACTCAAGCAGTCTTGTTACCAAATCAAAAAAACTGTTCAACTCAAGTGTTTCTTATCCATTCACACATCCACCCAATCTACTCTATTTATGGTACAGAACCTGAAAAAGATAGAATAACATGATGAAGAAAATAAAAATATCATCCATAATCCCATGATACAGATTATCAATCTTTTAGTATATATTTTTCTGAGTATTTTTCTCTACATAGCCACTTAAATATTTTAACAATTGGGTCATTCTTACACTCTTTTATTTTTTTGCTTGACTTACGTCTTCCATGTTGATAAATATTTCTCTGTATCATCATTCTTATGGCTTGTCCAGCCTACCATATCATGCCATAAATAATCTAAGTGCTCCTACATTATTGTTCATTTAGGTCAGTTCTAATTGCATATGTATCTTTGGGGTTTCAAGTGTGTGTGTGTGTGTGTGTGTGTGTGTGTGTGTGTGTGTGCACGAGCTGCATCATAGCATAGTTGTCCTAGCATAGTCTGTGGCATAATAGTCTCAGAGGGCAGGATCCCAGGTTTTTAAGGTACCTAGAGAACCTCTCCCTGGGTATCTCAGAAGTTCATGTACTCTGTTGGAATGATGACTCTGAAATGTTGCCAACTTCTCCTCATCCAATTTGACCCAATCTCAACTTTGCCAATCTGCCTTTTAGGGACTATTAGTATCATGGAGTCTACTCCTGGGTGAGTTCTTGTACAGAGGCCTCAGCTCTTGGAACAAAAGCTTCTTCTTTGGCAGAATTCTTAAATACAGCTGCTTCCAGTGCTCCTGGTGTGGTTTAACTGCTAGTGTTACCTGATTGGCCCAAGACAACAGAGCTTCCATTATGTTCATGTCCTTAGACTTGAGTATCTTTATTTGCTATGTACAGGAATCCCCAAAGGTTAGGGGTAGATTATTGTGCCTTGTTTACCAGTAACAATCTCCCCATTATTTGACTTATTTAAAAGAACTCTTTAGCCTTGCACCTCAAAGTGTGGTCCTCAGACAAGCATCAACATCACCTGAGAATTTGTTTGAAATGCTGATTCTCCTTTCTCAGTAGACCTAGCACAACCAAAAAAAAAAAAAAAAAAGCCAGCAATTCATTTGTTCATCCACTCAACAAATAATTGTTGAGCATATATTTGCCAAGTACCTGGCTAGATGCTCTGGATTTAAAGGAGGAAGTGAAGTAACTTACAACGGTGTCTGATATAAAGTAAGCACTAAATATGTTAGCTGTTAGTATTCTCAAACTCAACCCCATATTGATTCCAAGGCTTTCTATTAAAAAGTTGTGTTCCCAAAGATGAGATATTTTGCTTCAGTTGCTTGATACCCAATGGATAGTTCCTGCTTCATGATGCAAGTACTGATTTCTCCTTTGAACAGACTGACTCCATGTTACTTCAGAAAAGATTCACTGAAACAAAGGAATAAAATACACAAGATATAGTGTTTTTAAAAACATTTTTTAATGAAGAAATAATTCCATTCCAAAATATAGACACACAATTAAATAGTTTAATCACTTCAAAATATAACATGTCCCCAGGAGGTTCCAACACACACACACACACACATACACACGCACACACAAAACAATACTTAACAGCAATACAAAAACTTATACGATTGTAGTTGTGTTACAATACCAATGAATATTGTGAAATCTTTAGGGTCTCTGAATTGGTTACTTCAAATGGTGTCAAATTACAGTAGTCATAATTAAAAATGTCTTATAGTTAAATAGCCTCAAGATGTAATGCTTCTGACTTTTTTTCTCTTTTTGGTTCAAAAGTGAAAATGCCCTTTCTTCTGAGGACACAGTGGAGTTCTTGTTTGTGGCTCTTTGCATGGAATCAAACCAAGGTGATTGATTGCAGCAACCAAAAGTTGCCGTATTTACAAGGTTTATCTACAGTTAACAGCCAAGAACTAATAAGGGTAGACAAAGATGATCAAAATAAAAGCAGACATCAGTGCTAAATTATGATGCAACAGTTTGGCTCATGCATATAAGAAAATACATACTATATCATAACAAAGGCCACACTCTTATGCATTTCAGTTCACATTACTACTTACAAATGAACCTTCCCTGCCTTATCATCTGAGAATCCATTTTTCACAATCTCCAGCACATCTCCCTCTGACCAACCAAACTTACCCCAACTTCCGTCCTGACCAACCACAACTGATTCCTGAATCCCATACAGTAGATTCCACCCTCCTTCCTACCTCCATTAACATGGTGCTGTGGAGGAGGGGTGGCTGTTAGACCAGTGCTCGTTAATAGGCTATCACCTCTGATGGAGACAGATGTGCAAATTCATTGTGGAACAAGAAAGAAACACCCCTCGAAAGATATAATTGTATCCAATGGACAGGACAGGTAAGACCTGCTGGGTTTGCACTTAGAACAGGCCCCAAAAGTAAATTTGGAGAGCCAAGGAAAGAAACCCACCAAAAAACACAAAAACCCAAAACAATACACGCCATTTTGTCTCGATTACAGGACAAGGGTGCTTGAGTCTGGTCTCAGTGCTGACGTGGAGCTAAGAGAAAGAAAAGGTGGCTGGTTAGTCAGGAATTGGTCATTGGCAGCAGTTTCCAGAGTCCTTGCAATGGCTCTGTATGATGGTATCAACAACCGTGTGACGGAGCTGGCAATCAAAGCTATGACAAGGGAGAAGATTATCAGCAAAACAGTTCAAACCTTAGACAAACGTTTTAATGTAGAAACATAAAGTGACAACAGATGTCAGCTCGGTCCAGTCAGTGGCTGAATGTCACTTGCAGGGTCAGAGATTCTGAGTTCAAGAACTACCTGGCTATGATTTAGAGCTGACGGCAATGTAGGTAACTGGGATGTAGTGGTTTTAAGTACTGAGTATGAGGCACCACGGACCACCTGCTCCATCTAGAGAGGTATGGTTTCACAGAAGATGGGCAGTGGAAAGGAGATGAACATTAAGAAATACCAACAAAACCCGCAATAAAATCCATCTGTGCAAAGAAATCTGAGAACTGTGCAGTTGTGCCACTTTGGTGTCAGCCTGTTCTCAGGGACATTCTCTCGAAGGAAGTATGATTAAGTACATCAATGGACAGAATGGTCTCCTTGCTAAGGCCAACCAAAAGCTTTACTGTCCCAAAGGCAAGTGATTTTGTTCCAAAGGGCAGCCAAGGAGATAGTTTCTGACCAAATGCAGAGACAGGAACATCTTAGAGCCCTCTGGAGAGGGAGCTGAAAGATGACATGATGTCTGTTCTCAGCTGGGCACCTACCCACTACTGACTGTGTGAGTGGGAGGTTTTTGCCAGCCCTGGAAGCAAATTCGAATCGCTGAAGCTTTGAGGTTGACTCAGAACCTTTCTTGCTTATTCAGAATAAGGCCTTTTCAGAGATTTCATTATACAACTTTATTCTAAAGCAGTGCTTCTCAACCTTTAGCGTGTATCAGAATCACCTGGAGGGTTTATTAAAACACAGATTGCTGGGCCCATCCCCCAGAGTTTCTAATTTCGTGTGCCTGGATTGGGGC
>NW_011888784.1:15123979-15148947 GCF_000151845.1 Pteropus vampyrus
AAAAAAAAAATGTACATTGTATAATAAACTGTTTTGCTAAAATCTCAAAGAATCCAGAAATCAAACTTCTAGCTATAAACAGTATTAGTATTGTCATTGTAAACTGAACAGGATCAATATCATGTGCAAAGTTTTTAAATGCTTGTTAATACTGCCATCATGAGTAACAGCAGCATGGGTTTTCAGCCTGTGGTTTTTTGTTTGTTTTTAACCAGGGATGAGCTATGTTACAGAGGATGTAGCTGATAAGTTAGCTTTGAACAGAAGTCTTTTTTTTTTTTCCTTCTTAAAACACACACTTACGAACTACAAATCTTAGAACAAAAAGTTAGCTGCACTATAGTCAGCAGAACACGTCTTTAGGAGTGTGGGGGGGGTGGGTCTGTCAGGAGCTGCTGCGTGTGGTGGTTCCTCTCTTCGGTGAGGATGCTGTCAGGCTGCTGTCTTCTCCTCTGTGTGGGTGGGTGCAGCACTCCCCTTCATCACCAGCTTTCGTGTTACTGTCATCATCTGTCTGACTATAGCTTGCCTGGGAATAAGGAATGTGTAATTTCTTTTTAAAAATGAAAACTGTTCTCTACATCAGGGTTATGAAGCTTAAGATTCCCCCTTCCCCCGATACACACACACACACACACACAGACACACACACACACACACACACACACACACGCTCTACTCCCTTCCTCTGACAATTGGGAATGAACGTCCTGGGACAGTGTACGCTATTGCACCTTTTGAAAGAAAGGACAAGAATCCTCCATGTTGAATCTCTTCCTTAGTGGATATCTGTGACATATGGGGGGTTAAAGCAATGTAAACAGAGATATTTGTGCTGTCCTTTGGACAAGGAGATGAGAGCACTGACTCACCATGAGAATGCCATGCTAATTAAAAATATTTTTTAAGTTCACTTTCGATCTTGCAATCCTCCGATTTCTAGGAAGTGGCTGGCCAAGGAGTAGAATACCATATGGCCAAAGAGATGGACAAGGGACAAATCCAAGATTTGAGTGGGCCAAGATGGAGTTTTGGTGGACTCTAAGTTGAGAGCTAATCTTTATGTATACGGTTCCTTCCAAAGTGGCTAGATGAAAAGCAATAAACCAGGTTTTACTCTATTCACTCTTGTTAGTGTGTTAACAAGTCTATATTTATCTTCAAATAGACCTAAAGCTCTCTTTGAGCAGAGGATGAAATGGGTCTTTCATGTTTCCGATGTATCACTTTCTGCCCCTTACCCATGTAGGGCTTTGTCAGTAGAGATGTAATTGAAACCGATGAAGTCAGCTTCAGGACCCTTGGATAAGAGAGGCATATATTTTGGATAATTTCTGCAGCATAGTCTTGCAGCATAGTCGGAAAGTCAAACAAACAGATTTTAATACCATAAACTGCTCTAAAATTCCAGCTGTATTTCTTAGCTACATCAAGAAAAATTATAGTAGAACTACCTGCAAAGAAGAAAAGCCATTAGCTTCTGCAGGGTTCTATCAGATTTTAAAGGAATTTTGCCTAAGTGGTTGATTTAGTGACAGGCTGGTTCATGTTAAGAGTCCTGTGGAATGCCAGCTAGGTAGGTACAAGATGCATTAAATGGCAGATGCCACGGTTATGTAAAATTTTCACGGCTAAATTTATACCAAAGATTTAAAAACGGCCTAAGAACTTTCAAAGTACTGAAATTTTTGGCTTTTCAGTATAAGAACCAAAAGCTACTTTTTATCTGGGTTTATGTCAAGGACAAATTATTAGGCTTTTTACAAAATATATTTTTCTAAGAACTAGCTACTGCTCTTTAAATAATATGCAGAATAAAAATGATCAAATTGCTGGAGCTAAGAGAGAAAATGCTATTAAAAGAAAAGGCTTGCTCCTTTGGGGCTAGATTTGTTATAACCAGAGTGAATATTTTCAGAAACAGCTCTTGGGAATTTTTTCACTGTAGTCGTAATGTATCAGGAGAGCATGTGGTATATAGCATTCTCCAACCCAAAGGAGGCAGAATAAAATGCAGTCAGTTAAGATCCTTTCTTTCACACAAAAAGGGCCTCACAGCTCAAAAAGTGTATTTCATAATAGCAATTATGCTATGGTTTTTACTTACTTAATCTTAACCTGAAGACTGAGACAGGAGGTATTTGAGCTAGGATGTAATCTTTACTAATCGATAGATATGTCATTTAGAATATATATATCCCTTTTTTAATTTAGCAGCCAGAGTTGAGTCTACTATCAACTGTACTATAGGCTTATGGGATTCCATGGTTGGGAAAGATTGTATAACTACGGTAGATACAAGTCCTTGGGCCAGTGCGGCCAGATAACTGTGAGAGGTGTATTGGCTGTGAACTGTAATGAAGGATATCTAAGTGGCCATTAGCTGGAGCCAGAGAAACCATCTAGACTTATGGGGCAGTGTAGCTGAAGCTGTATCGAATCATTGCACATAGCTGAGTCTTAGCCTTGTTTATAAAAATAGAGGGAGCAAGCTAGTTCTCTGAGTCCCAGGGGTTCCCATACATCATAACTATAGCGGCTCCTAGGAACTGAATTGCTTGTTTGCACGTGCTCCTTAAAATTATAGTGTGCCTGCCACTATGTTTAGTTCTTTAAAAACTATATCCCAGTGAGGACAACTCCTCTATGAGGTAGGTATTATGATGTATGTTGTGTAGAAAAAATGATAGCTCATAGAGGTTTAATAATATGTCCAAGGCTATACTGTTAGGATTTGGTAAAACTCATATTAATAGAGTCCAGAGCCTAAATTTCAGATCACTCCACTCAAGTGATCCTGCCAGTCAAGTGGTATTCTCTCTCTATTGAGCAAATGCCACATAAATGATATTCTAAATTGTTATATCTTGTTGAATTCCACAATGCATTTGAATCAGCTAGCCCAAAAAATATAAGGCTGTTGGTGTTTTCCTCTATGTTTTGCTTTTTTTGTTTTTGCTTTTGTTTCAGTTTTGCTTTCACTTGTTAAGGGACACACCTTTGACTTTTGGGCCCCGAGGACAGCATGACTAAGGAGCTGACCCATCTCTGGAAGTGCTGAGCAAGCCTGGACTTTTCCTTCTCAAGTGATAGGCTTTAACTTGGGTGCTCTAATGGATTGGTGACGCAGCTCCATAGCCACGGAATATTTCTAGGGCATCTCTGGTGTTATAGACGTTTCTGTGCCACTTTTCCTAATAAATAGAGTTAAAAAGTCAATTCCCCAGGTTGTTTGCCAAATCTCCACTAAATTATAATGAAACGCTCCATAGGCTGAGAAGATTCTTTGACAAAAGCAAGGAAGGAGGATATTTTATCACATAGAAACACCTAAGAGAAAGTGATTGTGAATTTAGGTTACAAGTTATCAGAATTCGGTGTACAGTGGCCACATTTCCTTCTAAATAAGAGGGTACTTACTTGAGAGGAGAGTGATAAAAGGACATTGTATTCAACCTTGCAAGCTGACCTGCGGGTGACAAAGGACATAAACAAGAAAGGTGACATGTCAAGTCTGTGATGCAGTCAAGCCGGTGAATTATTTGGTTGGAAGCCATGCACAAAGACAGAAAGAGAGAGACAGAGTCCAATGACTGACAGTAGCATTCTGATCCATCAAACAACCATATTCTCACAGAGCAGGCAAAGAGAACCACTTCAGCGTTCTCCAGGGCATACGTCTTGAGTGGGGACACACAGGCCTGTTGTATCCTCCTAGCCCTTTTCTTTGCCTTTCCCTGAAGTCACTGGGTATGGTAAGGAAAGGAGAGAGAGAAGAAGCTTAAGATTTACAAGAAATGGCAAAAACTCTGAATGGATCTTAAGCTAATCATAGAATTTCTCTTCATTTTACTCATGTAAGGCGAAATTCCTAATTCATTAAGATAAATAAAAATATAACAGTTTATATAAAATGGTTGCCTCTCTTAAAAAAAAACCCTAGAATTTCAGTTACTGTTGTACCAAAATCCAGAAACTTACATGAAGTCAAAGAGGAAGGCCTAGGAGGCACCTCTAACAGCATGAACCAGAATATTGATTATTTAACCGCGTCTCTCTTCCCTCTAGGCCGCAAAGCCGAATGAGGTACGTGTAGGACTGCCATCCCTCAGAGCTCCCAGAGACACCCTGGCAGCTTCACCCAGGCTAATTTCCCTCTGTAGATGGGCCAGAGAAGTCGCAAAGAGAGAGCCTTCTCTGTGGGTCTGTACTTCTGGCGACTTTGACTGTTTCTGCAGTGTTGAAGCATGGCATTATATATATAGTGACTGTTTTGGTTATTTTTTTGTATGACTAGGCCACCATTTAACTTGCTTCTGAAACGTGGCTGTTATACCAAAAAGGCGAATGGAACATTCCAAAGAGGCAAAACTTTAGTTTCATATTGTCGGGGTGGAGTTAGCGGGCTTCAATTTCTTTCTTGCTACATACTTCTTGGGAAAATATTTCAAAGCTTAATCTATAAACATATGAAAAGTAGAAGATAATTTATTCTCTCTGCTTCTCCGTCCTTCACTACCAGAATAAGAGAGGGCCACTGCTGACTTAAGCATGAAAAAGCTTCTCTGGCCACTGGACAGAAAGCCTGAGAGTAAAATAACCCACTGGGGGCTGGGGAACAGCAGGTCTCAACCATGTAAACATCTCTGAACTCCTGGAACCCCAAGGAAACACTGGGAAATTACAGGGAAAGGAAGCATACAAGAAAGACAAACATAGCAGTAGAACAATTTCCCTGGGGAAAATGCATCCCCTTTCAGATGTTGCTAATTATATTTATTCCCGATTGCAGGTGTTCTGTTCAGTAAATTCTCAGAGGGATTAACATACTGCACTATTTATGACAATCTGTCCATCCATACGCTGCTGAACACGGGGCCTGTAGTCCCCCCAACATTTCTTGGTGTTTGTCATTCACCTGCTTATTTATATTTGACACAAGATAGGCAGTGAAAGTGGCTGAGGACAAATGATTCAAGAGAGCGGATATATTTATATTTATTCAGTTTCCTTGTGCTTTGTTCTCTGTCTCTTTTTTTCCCCTCAGTAAGAAAAAGCATCTTTCCTAATGATCTTGGAGGAGTATGGACTGTTAGTCACCATGTCTCCATTAATGTGACAAGGCCTCTTTTCATTTTCTAGATTGGCATTTATAAGAATACATGGTGAGTGACAGATATAAGAAGTATTTAAAATTTTTAGTGTCTAGAATACACAGACTAAGGAATATAGTCAGAATATTCTAGAAAGGGAGGGTAGAAAGAAGAAGAAGGCACTGATTTTTCGAGTAATGTGGAAGACCCGGCTACCGAGGGGCTGGGGCAGAAGTCACGGGTGGTGTGGGCCTGGCTCCCCGTACCTGATAGGCTTCATCCTGCAGCTTCTGTTTCAGGTACTCCTCCATCTTGAGCTCATTCTCCAGCTGCTGGACTGAGTCATTCTCATAGTTCTCATCCTCGGGCCGCACATAGGGGTCCCCGTCTTCTGTAGCTCTGGGAATAATACACAGACAGAGTTTTGGAGCAAATCTTAAAAGTCTAAGTGAACTTCATGTGTTAGCTGTAATTTTGGGGGCGCATTTACTTTGTCCTCCACTTCTTCCCTTCAATTCACTTCAATTCCGTGTCTTCTGTTACCTAATAGAAAACTTTTAAAAAAACTCTGGAAGTTTAAGGAAATATATAATCAAGGTATTCTCATATATAATTTTTTTATGGCATTACGGCGATCATTGGTTATCTGTGTTTTTGTAGGGTGTACAGGAATGAGTTGTCTTTGAGATATTTGTCAGTCTTAAAAAAGGCAAGCTTGTCTTTTGAGTGGATATAGTTTTCCCAATCTGGGGCCTTTTTTTTCCTTTCCTTTTCTTTTTTTTTTTTTTAATGGAATCCAAGAACATTTTCTATAAGGAAAGTGAGCCCTCTAGTGAAATAATGATTAAAGACGTTTGTTCATTATTTAACCTTCTTTGTGTTAAGCATGTGTGTTAGCATGTGCACCCATGTGCTTTATTCTTATAGTAGAATCAAATCTCAGAATATCAACTAACCAAAGTCAGAAAGCCTAATACTCTAACCCATAGCTCTTGATATGAAAAATTTATACTAGCTCTAAATCTAAGAAATCCACTTAATTTTCCAATTCCACTATGAAATAAATAGATAAGTATGACCTTATTCACTAATGTGTGACTCTACCTCCATCTATTCATCCTAGTATATATAAAGCTCTTGCTGGAACTACCTGAATTGTATGACTAAAATATTCTCAGGGTAAAACACAATACATGTTTAGATAGTACAGATATTAAAATATCCCCTAAAATGAAAAAGTGGTCAAGGAGAAGTTTCTGGATTGGAACTTAAATGCCAATCCACATGTTTATTTATATCTGTACAACATGTTCTTGTTATTTTTAGAGGTTTGGGGCCAGCCTAAATAGGTCTGAGGCCTCTGTGAACTCTCTCTCCTCAACTCCCGTAGCCATATTGGTAGCTGGAACTGCCACCAGCATAACGGGGACAGTAGAGTGAGGTAGCTTTAACTGCAGTCTTGGAACCTAGGATTAGCACAAGGAAATTTTGAGTAACCACCATGTAAATGCTTAATTATAGAAAGTCAAACAGATATGTGTTTACCAGACTAAACTGATGACAATTACTTCACCGTTTTGAATAACAAACAAATCAAGTAATTCTAAATTATAGAGGAAAGAACAAGAGAGCAAACTAAAATTAAAAGCAGCAGCCCGCTGCCATTTTAAATTACGTTAAAACTGGTTTGTTTTGATCTTATGCTCTGCCTTTTCACAGCTGGCTTTCAAACCATGTCTATTTATAATTCCCCATTATTACTGGTCTTTTACTCACTACTTGGATTGAGAGCTAAAACACCAGAAAGGCCTATAAAGGCCTCTGGTTATTTTCTTCTTTGGGTCTTTAAAACAGCCAGTTTATTTTTGTAGACCAGTCTGCGGTACTTTTCACATTAAGCACTGTCACCCTTCTGTAGTTTTTTAAACAATTAGCAATTCCCTTTTCTAGCTTTTCGGCAAGCCTCCGCCCACATTTCTCACAGTCCATGAGCCTCACTCTCCTAAAGGCCCACTCTCGGCTCCCTTTGTTTCGCTCTTTTCCCTCCTGAGCTTGGCTCTGAAGCTCTGTCTCAGTTTCATCTTTATTTCTCAGCTTTGGTTTCCTCTGCCTGACTATTTTGAGCTGATCCAGCATCACAGAAAGTCGAGTGAGTATGTCACTAATTCTGCAGGCTTCTGTCAAGCTACAGAAGCCTAATTCGGTAAAAACTTTTGCAAAATGTCTTTCGAGGGTCAGATTTATATAGATTCAACAAGTCAGCCAAATTGGATTTCTTTATAATGAGGTTTTATAAATTTACTGTCATGCACCACATAACGATGTTTTGGTCAAGGACAGACCACATATATGACGGTGGTCCCATAAAATTATAGTAGAGCTAAAAAATTCCTATTGCTTAGTGGCATTGTTATAACATCATAGCACAATGCATTACTCACGTGTTTGTGGTGATGCTGGTGTAAACAAACCTATTACAACTGCTAGTCATATAAAAGTATAGCACATACGATTATGTACCATACATAATACTTGATAATAAACTGTTATGGTTTACGTATTTACTATATTATACTTTTTATCATTATTTTAGAGTGTACTTTTTCTACTTATAAAAAGTTTGCTGTAAACCAGCATGCTATGTAACTTTGACAGTAGCCTCATACATCCCATATTCACTGCATTTCTTGATTGCATCATTTTTTCTTGTGCTTGATTTAATCTTGTGTTGTTTTGTGCATTAACCTGCTGTAGAAGCTTATAGCCTAGGAGCAATAGGCTGTACCATATAGCCTAGGTGTGTAGTAGGCTGTACTGTCTAGGTTTGTGTAAGTGTATCTATAATGTTTGCACAACAATGCATTTCTCAGAGCTCATACCCATTGTTAAATGGCACAACAGTATACTTATTTGGGTTCCTAGTGTTTTTATGATGTTGTTCACATCCATTCTGAACAGAGTCCTCTCCAGCATCATGGGATCCTCCAAACACAGCTACAGTAAGTTCAGAAGATAGGATGACTTATCTACCAAACTAGTCTGTGAATCTTGGAAGGCTGGGAGCGATTTTTTTATACTATTTTGTACAAAATTAGCACAGTGCCAAGTTCTCAATAAACACTGCTTGATTTTGATTATTTATACTCTCTGGAAATTGTAATGGGGCAGGGGGATAGTCACAGTGACAAATTTAAATGTAGTACCCTTTATCTCTTCTGGCGGAAAAAGAAACTGCATCATTCCTTTCCAAAATAAAGAATGAAGCAACAGTGTTTTCACTTTCTCATGCTCCCTACGGTGTTCTGTTCCTGAGAAATAACCCCAAGCAGAAGATACTCACACATCACCGCGCATAGTGCTTGGGGTAGCTCCACTGTGAATGTACCCTGGTTTCCGGGCATGAATTTGTGCTAGAAAAGCCTTTTCAGAGGTTGGTGATGGAACCAGATCCTCAAACTGAGTCTGTGCAAATTCAGAATCCACATTGCTCTCTGTTTCACTCCCCACCTCTGTTAGGCACAATTCAAGAGAATAAAGAATGACACGTTAGATTTTTTTATGATCAGCAAATAAAGGGCTAAGCTTAATATAAACACGCTTGTGCTATATAAAACATTAACGAGTTACCGTATGTAGGTCGGGTGTTTATTTTTTTCTAAATGATAATTGACACTTGATATGAATTACTATAAAGTCATTTGTATACACTATTGTCTTTTTTTATCTCTAATGATATGAGGAATTTTTTTTGTCTTAATAACTGACTTAACTCATTAAAACTTCTGTTTTTCTCCCTTTAGTCATCATTAAAACTGTTACTTTTGCTTAATATTAATTTAGGAAATACAAACCTAAAGCATCACATTCACTTAGTATTTCAAAGTATTTTATAAGAATATAAACTTGAAACTTCCACAATAAGGATAACATTTTTAATCATCACTTGCTAGGACACTGGGTATATACCATTGATCATGATGTATTAACTAATGTCATTTTTATCCTATTTAGTAATCTAAATCTAAAATAGAAGCAACAATTTTCATTACTTTAATTCTAATTATAGAGATTTTAAGAAATTTAAATCCAAAGTTTTAATATTGAAGTTTTATTTCTTATGATTGTATTATCAACTATATGACCACACTCCTGCCAGGCAAATATCTTGCTAGATGGGCTTTAAGAAATAGATGAGATGTATTAGTAAGTGGTAAGATAGTTATCTGAATATTCATACTGTTAAAGTTTACAAAACTCTGTGTAGTATTATTAGGATAAAGAGATTCTCGCAGTTTTGTGTTATTTCTTTTCTGGGTAAATCTTTCTTTAGAGATACTACAAAGGTAAACTTCAGGTTAGCCTCATTCAATTAGCTGTGCATTGCAAATGAAGAGAGTCTAAATTAGTAATTAAAACACTGACCTTATAAAATAACTTCAGCATCATGTCACTTTAGATCACGACAGATGTTAACGACTATCTTTGGCTTCTAGAAATGTCATTTTAAGTATTTTTCTCTATTCTTTTCTGCATTTTTAAGCTTTCTGTATTAAGCATGTATTAAGACTTCTCATCAGCAAAATATAAAGTTAAAAATCTGAATATATCAACAAAATATCACATAGATCTTTAAAAAATCTTTTCATATTTCAACAATGAGCAGATCTCTAACAGAAGCCCCTAGCACTTTTGGGTTCCTCTGCAATGAGCAGACAAATAGGAGGGGACCAGGAAAGGGACGCACCAGAATTCAGCTCTTTCACAAGAGAGGACATGGTGTTAGTGATGGAATCCGCTGCCACTAGTAAGTCGTTCCTTAAATTTCTTCTTGTACCTTAAGTGAAGAAGAAATGACAATTAAAAAAAAATAAAAGCTTTTCTTTTCCAAGATTTTATACCGTTTATCATTTCCATTGACATTCTAAAGCAAAAACACTTCCAAGACTTCTCCTTTTCAGATGTGCTTTGGTTCATTTCCTGAAAAAAAGAATGTTGCACTTAAGCAGTGGACTCTGATGTGGGAAGACATGGCAACTGACGAGGGTTCATATAATTTATTGTCTAAATTGAGACAATTCTGCACATGAAAGGGAGTGGTATTAATAACAAGACTGGGTGACCCAGCACAAAATAGGATGGTCCCAGGTAAATCAGTATGTGTGGTCACCTCTCTTATGAATAACCCACACATAAAAACACCGCTGTGCCTTCCTAGCTGCTGCTATCATTTCAGCCGTTACCTGGGCCCACTGGATTCTGATCTTCATCACCATAGCCTCTGTCTCCCACCAGGGCTCCCAGAGCTCCCTCTACTTTTATAGGTATCTCTTGGAAATGGGAACCCTGTGCAACAAATGCCCCCAGAGTGTGAAAAAGGGGTGAGGATTCTTGCTCCTGCTACCAAGATGTGGGCAGAAGATAAATGTCTGGTCCGCTGAACTGGAACTTAGACTATGTTTCTTAATGGTAGAGAAAGATTATGAAGTTTCAGGCACACTGAGAGTTAAATGGATATTTGTGGGCTGGCCTAGGACCTGGTCAAGGTGAAAATGGAACAGAGGGTTAATCACCATAATATCTTTGGAAAAAGGACTCAAGATTCCAAATACCTGACTTGCAGATGAACTTATGCAGCACAAGCTCTTTGTGAGCTAGGCCACATGTCATTCCATCATGTCTCAGAAAGTAGAACTAAATAAGCAGAATAATAAATACATGTAAATTAAAATCAAAGTAGCTTGAGAAAACATTAATTGTAATAGAAAGCTCAAATTGATTTAAAATACTGTATAAATTTCTTTACAATAATATTTAGGGAAAGGACATTTTTCCTTCTAAAAATTAAATATAGTTATTTTGTAGAACAACATATATTTGTATAACTTAAATTATTTTCTTTTTCAGAAGAAAACACTCTGTATGGATCTTCTCTTTTCCTTCATAATAGAGAGTACATCATTCTCTTCCTTTAAAATGTTAGATTTTGTCCCCTATCCATGATGGATGAGAGGGTCTGTTTCCTCACACTCTTGCCATTGGAGGATATCACTGAAGTTAATTTTTTTTTTGTAACTTCTAAGTAACATTTTTATTTCTACAGTTATTTCATATATTTATTGGCAATTTATATTTCTTCTTCTGTCTGTTCATATCCTTAACCTATTTTTGTTTTGGGGATGTCTTTTTCTTACTGATCTCTGTATGCTTTACATCAGCTGAAATTATAGACTCAATTGTCATATATGCTAGAAATGATTTCCTCAAATGTGTTTTTTTAAAACATTTTGTTTCTTTTTGTCTTAAAGCTAGTAACCAAATATGTCTCTCTTCCTTAAATCTATACATAAAGACCAGGAAGAATGTTTATGATATACTGCTAATTTAAAGAAAAGGCAAATTGTGGACTAAAATGTGATGCATGATCTTATTTGTGTGAAAAATAAAGAGTATGTGTCTATAAAAACACACATAAACACATATGTTTATATATAAGCGAAAAGTTTAAATGGACCAAACTGTTAATAGTGGTTACTTCTAGGAATGAGATTGGCAGTGTGAGAGTCTGCAGGAAGATTTTTTCCCTAGTTTTCTGTAAATTTAAAAAGTGATGGCAAGAAAAACTTTTAAAAAGTGTTAAAACATTTCCCAATGAAAAAAACCACTTGCCTCCCTAATCCCCCGTGTGTAAATGGAAGAGGCAGCCCGTGGGTGAATGTTGTTTGTCATCTCGATTCACTCTTCACCATCTTCTATTAACTGTGGGGTCCTAACCGTGTAGCCCCATAATGGAGGCAGTGATTCAACTCTTTAGGGCAACTGTAAAATGACTAAATGTCCTTCTTCATCACCTCAGAGCTAAAGAGCTGGATTGTTTAATCTTCATCTTGAGTTTGCTTTAATGTAAAGAGAAGAAAGCAGGAAATAAGATCTTTGAGAATTTTAAAATGGATTGTATTTATACTTTCCTGAGATAGTTAAGTTAAAGAATTTCCGTTCCCTTAATGAACAAAGACATAAAAATGGTGGACAGCAATAGAAGCCAAAGGAAGGTAAGGTGGTGAGATGAGGAACAGAGTTTCTCAAAACTGCAGGGCCAAGTCATGGAATGCCCTAGAACATCCATGGTGTGGCTCTGATGACCCCATGCCACGCAACAGACCGTGATGAATTATTTGTTACATAAAAGCAGAACACACCAAAAACAAAGCCACTTACTTTGTGCAAATGCCTCCTGTACATCTCCCCCTACTCCTGTGAGAGAGTCCTGAGGCGTGTGAGTCGGGGTGGAGCAGGCTGACGACCGGAGGGGCATGGGGATGGGCCTGCTGATGGTGTGGCTGGGGGAGGAGCGAGGAGAACCTGCTCCCTGGGTCTGAAGAGACAATGCAAGCCATTAATTTGTTTTTCCAAGAAAATGCCATCCCCCAAGTCCTCAAATGTTAAAAACCATAACAATGAAATTTCAAAGCAGGAGGAAATCCTCGGTAATTGAGATGGTCATTCTAAACCTGAGTTGCAAGTGTAGGTAATTTAGGACTTTATTATACATTATTTAAAGTCTGCTGTTATATCTTGAAAGCTAAGAATATTAGTACAGCATTGTTCGATAATACATAAGATGTGTCCCCAGGTGATGAGCTACTGTTACGCAGTGATAATTACAAGGTGTGTCTATTTTCTCCTTGAAGGAAGTTCTAAGTAGAATAAAAAACCATTGAAGAAGAAAGTTTTAAGTATAAACTAGGAGACTCTTTTGGGATGGTTATGGTTTACAGGCTTCCTAAATTTTCAACCCATCTGTCCTGGCATCATCCGTAGAGGATAATTTATAGTTCAAATCATGCCATGCAATATTGTGCATATTCAGTCTCAAATTAAGAATCAAACAAGGTATAAACTGTTTAATCCCTATTTTACAGACGAAGTTGACTTTGTCAAATTGCTCTGTGATTCAGGGATTCCAATGGAGAAGAGAAAAAAGAAATCTTGGTTTCTAATTTTGGGCTACTGTTTCCCTGTAGGAAATGTCCTTCTCATGGCCTATGAAAAAGCAGTATTCTAGCAGAAAGAATAGTGAGAATTAAAAGTGAGTAAAGAAAAAAGTAGAAAACAACTAAAAGCTGTTTATCTTTGCACTACAGTTTTCGGCATGAAACCATTCTGAGACTGTCACACCTTGAATTTCACAGCTTCATCTCTACAGTGAGGTCTCTTAGAAATATTTTCCCTTTTTAATAATTAGTTTGCAAAGGAAGTCAGTACTCATGAATAAGAAAATGCAACTGAGACCCTCAAGTGCATACACAACAGATCAGGTATTTGTTTAAGTCCCATTTCAATCCGTTAGGTTTGGCCAGAGAGAGTGAAGACTCTGCCACGGCAAAGCCCAGAGGTTCATCAACCCATTCAACTCCCCTGAGATGTGAACCAGGAGAGCAGTGCTCTGGAATATTCGAATTAGATCTTTGCTGTGGGTTCAGCTGCTTGCAGTTAAAACACACAACATCAATCCTGTACAATGCCATGCTGTTAGCTTTCTAGGGCTCAGCATCACACATAAAAGTCAAATCTAAAAATTGAGAAAAGTCCAGAATTAAAAAAATGAAGCAAAACAGAACACAGACTCATGTGATGCCCAACGGGCGGAGGTTTCCACTCTTTCACTCTCAACAGTACCTTGGAATGGTCTGTCCGGGCCCAAGGAAGAGGAGTTTACCCGCGTGCGATGCCTTGCAGCCTGCTTGCCCCAGCCCGCTCGGGGACAGGGACGACGGGGCTGGTTTTCCCCAGCAAACTTTGGCAGCTCAGTCTCATTACCACGAAACCTTTGCTTCTGAGCTACCATGGCCTCCCCCTGCGTCCCACACCAACAATAAACGACTTCTCGTTTGATTTGTGCTTTGCCATGGATGAAGGGTTTTGATGTACATGCTCACTGATTTCTCTCCACCACCACTGAAGTAGGTATTACTACTCTAAATGCATAGTTGTGGATCCCAGTGCTTAGAGAGGTGAAAAGAATTGCCCAGGAGATGAATCAAGAATGTCTATGCTGATGTCTGAGCCCAGGCGCTCTGAGTACCCTGGGCTGTGGGGACCTGGATGAGCTATGGCAGATGGAGTGTCTCTCAGAGAAGACAGACGTCGGTCAGGTGCCTTGAGGGCTTGTTTCACCTCCCCTCTGGGCTCTACGCTCGGCCTTTCTAACCTTCCCGTCTGTGGGTACCTTACCTCTGGCAATGCTCTCCGCTTCTGCTCCTGCACTCAGCTCTCCTGCTAACCGCGTTTGTCTGAGGCACTCCCAGCCTTACCTCTCCCTGCTTAATACCTGGTCTCCAAACCCAACTTTCCTTACTCCTTTCTGCCTGCTTCCTTTCTTCAAAACTCTCTAATGGTTCTGTGTTAAGAGAAAAATAATGGACTTGTAGTTATGTGTGAAGGGAAAACAATTGACTGAATCTAAATTACATCAGTGTGTGAATGACTAATAGTCACTATCTCCTAAATGAATCTCTAACTGGTGTAATTTCAATCAATTCTGAGTATGTGAAGAATTTTAGTGAAAGATTCTGTGCTGAAGAAAAGATTCAGCGATATCTTACCTGCAACTTGCAACTCCCATGTCATGTCCGGTCTTTACCCAGATTTTTGTAGAGAGGACCCTGGCTCCCTGGGCCATCATGGCCCCATACCTCTTTGTGAGGATACCACCCAGTTTGATGCACAGTACCTTCCTAGGACCTACTGCCAGCTCTGGACTCCCTTTCTGCTGTTCTTGTAGGGCCACTTAGGAGAGGGCAGTTGCCTCTTGGCACTGGGGTAGATCAGTGGGGTAGATATCACTGAATTTCACTTTCACAGGGAGTAGCTTCTATAGAATGGTGGCTTCTGGCCAGGTCATAAAACATGTCTTCTAACTACTTTAGAACAGTTAGGGTGAATAATCTCTGTGAACATCCTTTTCTGGAAATTACTCGATGATTAATGGAGCAAAGACTTAAGGGATGATGGTCCATGCAGATCAATATATAGATCTAAAATTCCTGAGAAGGGAGTTGATTTATGGAAGAAGGAAAACATATATCATACTTGGCAAATTTAAAATAGCTCTCTTCCTAGAGAATAAATAAAAAATTCATTTCTACACTCCATCCTCTGAGTCCACTCAATGTGCTGTTGTATCAATTTTTAAAAAGTCTGACAAGATCCATAAATTTTCTGATTTTTTTTTTTTTTTTAACCAGGAAGTATTTTGGTTTCTACTCAGCACCAGAAAGGAGGGATGCTTTAAGGAAGGGTCCGAATGTCTAATTGCTGAACCAGCACTGCCTGGAGAAATGGCAGAGAGGATGACCATGAGATGGGAGTGGGTGATGTTATGTACGTCCTCCTCCCAACCTGAAAAATCTGCCTCTCAGGTTTGGCTGAGAATACAGCCTAGTCAGGTCTGGTTTACTTATCAGCCTGGGAAGGTAGAGCAAACCAGTGTTTAGCTACATCCAACCCTCTTTTCATCCTTTCTCCCAATACACATTCACTGACTGTCATCATAGGGATTGTTGTGTACAAAGTGTTATGGGGACACAGATGAGGTGACTGATCCTGACTTCAGGTAGGAGGCATCATTGCACTTGGGTCTTAACAGCCGAGATTTTTAGGCAGAGAAGAGAAAGTACTGGGCAGAGAGAAGAACATCCCAGGCCTTGGAGTATCACGAGCAATGCAGATAGGGTTGGGAGGGCAGTATTATTGAAGCGCCAGGTTCACTATGAGGAGTGGAGGAGAATGATGCTGGGAAGGGGAAGAACTGGGTTTGGGTGCCTCCAATGTCATAAAAGGGGCTAGAATTTATCTTGAACTTGAGGGTCATCTTTCAATGTTTTAAAGCAGAGAAATAATATTTAATAATTTTCTAGAATGAATTAACCAATCCCTAATTTTTAAAAAAGATGTGTGTGTGGTGTGTGCGCATGCATGCACGGAGGATGAGGGGAGAGAGAGAGAGAGAGAGAGAGAGAGAGAGAGAGAGAGAGAGAGAGAGAGAGAGAGAGAGAGAGAGAGACTGAAACTGGGAGGGTATGTTTTTGAATACAAGATGTGAGTCCTTATACTGCAATTGATTATTTATGATGTGTATTATCCATGTCCCCACCCTCACTTTTGATTGCTTCACTACTCTATCGAATACCCACCAGAGACAATGAGCAAGGGAAACAGAGAAAGGTGAAACTTAAGCTGGTAAAATTGTCATTTCTGGTCTGTTCATATTTTTTATAGCCTTGTGTGAAAGAAGTAGGAACCTGAGTGACTATGACTTCTTGAATTAATTGGGTCATCCAGTTGTAAACAGAGAACAGAATGAAGGCAGGGGATGAAATTTGGAATGATGGTTGATTTTCTCCTTCTGATTGAAACTCTGTTGGTTAACTGTAAGGAAGAGAAGTGAATGTATGAGTGTTTTTGTGTGTGCGTGTCAAAATATGGGTCAAATTAGAAAATTTACATGTACCCATATACATGTATATACACACATACGTTCTTATTTATATATGACATGTATGGTATTTTCCAAAGTGCTTGCACATCCATTATCTTTTTAAATCCATACAACAATCTGCTAAATCATGTATTATCTGTACATGTGAAATAAATTACCAGGAAGTGAACTGACTTACTCATCTTACGCTGTGACGGAAGAGCTGGGACTGGTATAATTCATGTCTAACTCTAGTAATCTTCCTAAGAAGTTATTATTGAGATCTTATTTTCTGAACTCAAAGTCAGGATGCTTGGTTTTAGACCGGAACATAATATTTGAAACTAGAAGTATATCAGAAACTCTGGAACATACTGTCGCTGCAATTATACCCCAGCCGCCTTCATTATTAAACTTTTTATGAATGTTCTTTTTATGGTTCCTTCAATAAATCTTAAAAATACACAAAGAAGAAAGAGGGTAGGATAATTTCAATTCAAGTTTTGTAAAAAAAATTTATTGCTTATGATATCATAATCATCGTTTTATATTACAGGCACTATTTTTTAAAAAATTCATGTTCTCTCCTCAAGGGGAATAAATTCATGCATTACTTCTAACAAGAAACAGTATAGTTAGGAATTATATATACCAATATAATAAAATACATTGAACCACACAGACTTAGTTTAAAGCAAGTAGAGGCTATTAAATCAAGCACGATTTGTTGTGTGCAGTGTTTTAAATCTGATTTTACAAAGAGAATGTCCCCAAAGGAGAAAAGCTCATAAATGAAAACAGAATTTAGAAGCAGATGCCAGACTAAAACCTCTAAATTCTTTCCTTAGATCATGTTATACCATGAGAAGTCTATATATTTGGATGGCATTTGTTTATTTCCTTGTAGAACTATCTTTACAGGATTGGAACATGTGAGGTTGTCTTTAATTTTGACTGAAGGTCATTATAAGTATCAGCCATATGAAAGTTACTATTGCATTTGTCCATTTTTTTTTTCAGTACTCCTCCTGTAAAGCTCTGAGTGAGACTTTCTTTTTATATTTTATGCCAACAGAAATTTGGTCCCCTAAGAACTAGAGTTTCTGTTCTAATAAAACGACCAATATGCTTTTCTTTTTCGCTTTATTGCCAGAAATCTCAGAGTAACACTCCTGTCCCTTATAATTAGCATATTTGCATTTTCTTTTCTTCAGTTTTTGATTTTTCTATTTTTATTTTATGAAGTCATTGTTTATGTCTTTTGTTGTTAGCTGCCTCGGGTCCTTTTTGAAAAGAGGTTTGCGTGTAAAAGCAAATGAATGACTAAAACAGGCAAACTCCCTTCCAGACAATGCACTGCTGACATCTGGGTGTTACCAATAATGGCCCTTAAGTAGCTATGCAGCAGTACTCACTGCAGGCTGACTTTTAGAGATGCAAAAGCTGTTTCGGGCTCAGTGAGAGGAGCTGGAAGGAAAGGGGGCAGTAATGCTCTTATGGGCGCTGCCATGGTTTGGCTCTCTGCATCCATCTGTTTATTAACTTCCAGCCTCTGTGCGTCCATCTGTTTATGAACTTCCTGGCTCTATGCATCCAACAGTTTATGAACTTCCCGGTCCTCTGAGCCTTTCAAGAATGCGTTGCCCCGGAAATGGTAGAGAAGGAGTCCCCGTGGGAAATGGATAAAGCAAGGCTGACCGATTACAGGATGATTGCCCTCTCTCTCCACTAGGAGGAGGAAGGTTATATTGGAGCCTTATCTCCTTTTTTAATGCACGTGCTAAGTAAGAGACAGAAAAGAAAAGAGGCTGTTTGCAAAGAGAAGTGCCACAGCAAGGCATTTTTCTCTACCATGATCTAAGTGTTGGAAGTACATAGAAATACCCCATGTATGCATTTATGGGCAATTATACAGGCTGTCAATGTGTGTCCTTCACCGAGGGGCACTGTCTCAATAAAACTGGACTTTAGTTTTAGCAATTTTTTTTTTCACAAAATACAAAATAATGTAATACATTGTCTTTATTGTCTGACATTACAGGTTAGTTTTACACTTTCCTTTTTTACAGACCATGGGAATAAAGGGCAAAAATGTGTCCAGCATTTTGCAAACATTCTTTGTTACACACAAACACACACAATGAATAATAGGAAAGAGAATACAGAAGAATTAAAAAGTAGGTTGAAATTGGACAGGCTACGGTTCTAATCGATCAATGGAAATAATGTGAAAATGTTTGATAATACTAGCAGGTGGGGTCTATTGTCATACACAGCTTGGTACATGCACTTGAAATAAAAGCAGCTTTTATTTTGCTTTCATTTTATTATTATTATTTTTTGAGTATGCTGCTCCCTCTGCTGGCTTCTGAACCTGACCACAGAGTTAGGTACAGGGCTTCAGTTTAGGCTACAGTTATGATGTCCCTTTTCCCGGAGATATATCTGAGGACCTTGTGAAATCCCAGAGCAGAAAGGTTCTTGGTGATAAGAGAAAGGCTGAAAGTTACCTATTCTTTTGAGATGTTTCAACCAACAGTAGGAATTCTGCTTGGGAAGAACTAAACAATGGAAAGTGAACAATTACTGAGTAGTCTTTCTCTCATAAGACTGAGTACATTTGGGTGAGCAGTGGGGAATTGGGGCTTAATAATTATATAATAAAAAGAGATGTAATTGGCCAATTTTTATAAAAAGAGGTTCTACATTTTTTCAGTAAAATGGAAACTGAACTGGATACTCACAGTGTTAGGGGATGAGGAAGTTAGCTTTTGAGTGCTGTGGGTTTTACCTAGTGTAACTTTAGTGACTGCAGTGGGTATCTTTCTATTAAGAGAAGGGTTTGGTCAACAACCCAGAAAAGCACAAGACTGGTCTGAAATTTAGACCCCTGGAGATCTAAAAAGTGTCCAACAAATTACAATTTGTTCCCTCTTCTCAAAGATGTAATAGCTCTTCTTTTGATGCCGACAGTAGTAATAGTTATAAAAAATGCTAAATTTTATATATCTCAATTCAAGCACTACATTGAAAAGGAAGCAAATTAGTATGATTTTTTTTCTCTTTCCAAACTGAAGCATGAACATACATTAGAGGCAAAAGCAATGAGAAAAACAGCAGGATGGCAGGCCCCTCCACTGTTAGTTAAGACCTGCAGTAGGGAACATAACTTACTCCCTGCTTCAGTTCTTCTTCCTACAGAAAGATTGAACCAATAATAGTTAGATTACCCAGGGTTCCAATAAGAGCATGTTCCAATACAGTGTAAAGGAATGCAAGGTGGGGAAACATCAACATAGCTTTGATGGCAGGTCAAGTCTCTTCTACCTCAGTGACTTCAGTTCTAAGTCTTTTTAGGTATTTGAAAATATAGACCCATCTCTTTTCTTCCTGTGTCTAACCATCTTTCGACACCATCTCTCTGTCCTGGTGTTTGTACATCCTGATACGATGGAGTGCTCAGTTAGGCTAGGTTGATGCCAAGATGGCTGGTGGTAAACAGACTCGTATCTCAATGCTATGGTGATAGAATCCATAGCAATATAAGCAGGGGGATGTTTTCAAAGCTTCCTGTCATTCAGTGAAGGGAAAGATAGGATCAACTTTATTCATTTAGTATATTTGAAAAGGAAAGCAGAAAGAGCTTTTCTGGATCATCAAATGAGCTTACAGGCCAGAAATAGCAACAGGTTATTAATTATCTAGTCCTGTCCTAACACATAGAGTACAACGAAAATTGAATTCTATACTTTACATTTCTAATACACTGAAAAGTAAGTTTTGCTTGGTAAATAAAGTATTCCCAACACTGATGGCAGGCAAAGTTGACTAAGGAATAAAAAAAGTAAAGAAAACAAAAGAAAGAAGTGTTACACTAACAGCAGCGCCTGGGACACATTGGTTTCAACAAATGTTTGTTAAATAAAAGGAAGGAAGGAAGGAAGGAAAAAAGGGAGGGAGAAAAAGGAGAGAGGAGAGGGAGAGAGAGAGAGAGAGAGAGAGAGAGAGAGAGAGAGAGAGAGAGAGAGAGAGAAATACAGAAACAATAAATAATGGTGTGTCAGGGATGTGGGGGAGCCGTGGACTCAAAGTCAGGACACCTTTGGCATGTCACAGTTTCAGTCCATACTGGTTCATGCTTATTTACATCAAGCAGGATGACCACACAGCACTGACACTTCTACAGGGCTGACTGTGGACATGTGGCCATAATTAGTCTACTTTTGACTTAAAATGTAATTTAGTGCATACTGAAGAAGAGAATAAGGATTTATGAAAGGAAGAATGCCACTTTCCAATGAAAACAACAGATTATAGCATTCTGCAGAGGAATTCTATAGATCATCATATTAAACACTCTATCTGAAGAATAATAAGATTTCCATTTACATGTTGCATTTGAGACTCATAGAAGTTTTGTGACTTGCTGCTAAAGCCACAGAGATAAAATATTTTACTGAAATTAAAGCTACTCCTCTTAAACTATTACCATCAAAGTTATTTAATGGCTATCTTCATTTTATGAATTAGATATTAGCTTCTTTTCAATTTAGTCATAACTGATAAAAGCTACTAAATGTAAAATATTTCTAAATAAATCCGGTTTTATTACTTTCGAGGACATAAGAAACTGGAAATAAGCTAAGAAGAAATTTCCCATGAAGGTCCTCAGTAGTCTGGTTCCAGAAAAGGAGTAAGAATGAGCCCTATAATGGACTGCTATCATTTGATGCATTTGTGAAAAAATCCTATATCTGAGTTTGAAACCACATTTTGGGGGAAATCATATATAGTAATTGTAAAAGCCATTGCACATTATATGCAAAAATTTTACAAATGCCATAGTCCTAAGTCTAGAAAATATCTATTTATTGGAAACATCTTACCTTTAGTAGCTTCATGAGACCTTCTAACTGGACCATTAGCTCTCTCCGGCTCTCCTGGAGAGCAGACATTCTCTGTTCCAGCTCATCCTTGCGCTGTCTAAGAAAGAAGCAGTTGTCATCAGAAACAGCATTCAACTCACTGACTGAATCACATGTTCCAATCTTTTGGGACTAGTGAACCACCAGACAGAAGGAATCTCTGGGTCTTTGACATGGTTACTAGGCAGTGAAATGTCAAATGAGTGAACAATTATAGCTTGCGGTGTACATTTATTTATTAGAAGTCATACTAAAACAGGATTGGAATTCTTTTAGACACTTCTCCTTCTACCGTGAATTAGCCATTTAATGAAATCTTTTCTGAATGCTTCCTATGTCACGGCCCTGTGCGGTGCTTTGGGTTTCCTTGGGACAACAAACAAAAACCAAACTATCACTGAAAAAGGCCAATCCCACAGACCCTCCAAACCCAAGGACTCTTTTAAATCTCACAGAAAGTGTTGATTACCTTAGTATTTAAAAACTGGATTTAGAAAAGTAAAATTTTTCATATTTTTCAATCTTAATGTACAATGTGGTACCTTTCAGAGGTGAAATATTAATGGAGCATAGTTATTATAGTCAATCTAGATTTTTCTGGTTTGGGCTTTGTTTCATAAAGTGAAGCCAGAATATAGGGGTTCTATATAATTGTTCTAACTGAAAATAATCTACAAGGGTTGTGTTTGTTTAATTTCATTTTGTTTTGTAGAACTTCTATTAAACTGTCGGTGGAATGGAAACCATAAAGCACAATCTATACTCTATCACTGATGTTGATACTAAGAGGTATCAAAAATATCTTTTAAAGGGGAAAAGAAATTAAAACAGTATGGAGAATATTAATGGTTCACATTTCTAACAAACATAGATGTATATTTTCAAATCAATTTAAAATCTATTATTTTATGACCATTAGTATAAGTAATATATACATTTTTTCTTGCCCCAAAGGCTTCTGAGTTCAAAATATTGAAACTTATATTTCAAAAATGTGTAGATGCATTAACTATATATACATTAAAGTGCAAATGAATATGCCTAATATCAGTGGCATAGACACAACATTAAGTGGAGCTATAGCAGGGACTATGATGAAAAACTGACAATATAAAAATGTCACAATGAGTTAGGTCGATGGCTCATCCAATTGAAAGATATTTGGTGGGAGGACAGGTTATAGATAAAAATGAGACATTTCTCATTTGCTTTCATAGCAGCTTATTTTATAATAAATTATGAATTTAAAATTTATAAACAGATCTCAACTAATTTTGAAGATACTTATATTTTCAGCTTTTATTGCCACGTAAAGCTTACTCCCAGAGCAATCCTTCCTTTGATTTCTTTAACAACTGCCTCTTTTCTGAATCCTGTGGACAAGGAACATCATAATTTTATAGACTTTAATAATCTTATTTTCATCTTTTTCTTCCTGGGCTGCAGTATTCTAATTTAGAGAATCTTGCCACATTAAAAAATATTCTTCAATGACAAAACCATTAGCTGTTTTTTCTTTGATTTTCTCTGCACACGGTGTTTCAAATACATCCAACAGTAGGGTTTCGTAGAAGGGTAAACAATCTTTCTGATTTATTTTCAGTTCTCTTCTAGATACTGCTCTGTAATTTTTGGCCTTTTGGCCACAGGAACACTTTGAAAAGAAAGTTGAGGCAAAATTCTAATATCGTAGGTAAGAAACACTAAGAAAGGCATCTAAAAACTATCAGAAGAAGTTAACTAGTATTAGTTTAGAATTAATCAACATTAAAAAAACTTATTTGTACATTTACCTTATAGTCATAATCTTTCAAAACATGACATTTACTTTTTCACGCATTTGATTGAATTATATATGTTTTTTTTTTTAAGAAACACTCTTTTGAAATGTCTTTATTATTTATTCTCTGTGTTTATACCAGTGGTTACCAAACGTGAGTCTGATATCAAATCTGTAGTGTAGCCTCTACTGTTCAAAGCAGAAATGAGAAAACAAGGGTTAAATAGTGATTTTATTTTCATAGAGCTAAATATATTCATCTCTAAAGGAGTATCTTTTATTCTGATATTCTGTCATTTTATCTCTAGTTTTATATACGTTAAAACCCTTTTAGGACAGTGTTGGAACAATAGGAAAAATTTTAATATAAATTATATATTGGATAATAATAAATATCAATATTAACTTTCCTGAATTTGATGATGATAGCATGGCTATATGAAAGAATTTATTTTTTCTTAGGAAATATACACATAAGTACTTAGGGGTAAAGGGTGATGATGCTTGTGACTTACTCTCAAATGGCTCATCAAAAATATATAAATATATACGTGAGATATAGAGGGAGATAGAGAAGGTGTGGCAAAATGTTTGAATTTCTAGGTGAAGTATAGAAGGAAATTTGTTGTGATATTCTTATGACTCCTCTGTAGGCTTGTTCAAAATAAAAATTAAAACATATAATATCCTTCATGAAACTATTGTGACAACAGATGATGGTAGGTTTTAAAAAAATGTCATATGGTAACGCAAAAAGCACTCAACTTTATGCTGTTTCTCCCAAATAATTAAAAAACTGATCTGATCTATGGTATTCAAGTCTGGAAGCCACAGACTTGCATCAGAGATTACAATTCCATTTTAACTGGTAAAACCAAAAAAAAATTACTTTATATTAACAAGTTGTCGCCAAGAATAATTTTATATATGTTGAAAAGAGTGCGATTTGGGGGGCATAGAATAAGATACTTATATTTTAGGGAAGGGATAGATATAGAAAATGATTTATTTCTTTTTTTGAGATGTGTAGGGTGAAGTTAGTTGCTTCATAGTTTTAAAGAAATGTTTTCTTCAGTACAGAAGATGGTATTGTCTTTGCACAGTCCTTAGCTGTCTCTTAACGGTTGTGCAGTTTACCCATTCGATCTATTCAGCACTTTTAAGATACTGTAAATAAAATAATGAGTAGGATACAGTTTGTGTACTCGGGTGAGAAGGAAGCAGAAATGAAAAAGTTCAAAACAACAGTGGTGAATGTATCACCACTGGTGAATTCTTAAAAATAAGAACAACATGCTATATGTAGTAACACTGAGAAGAAGACGTCAAGTTCTATATGGCTGAAGAAGGTCAGAGAAGGCTCGCTAGATCATCTTGCAAAATGTCTCTCAGAAGCTACATCTCATATGGAAAGCAAAGGCCCTAGGGAACCATATGGAATGTTTCAGACCCTTCTCTGCTTCATCTGTGCTTCCGAATTGCCTGTATTCTTGAAATCATTAGTAAAGCTCAATACTGGAATAAGAGCTCTGGGTCATGTGAGTCTGACTTGGCAAACTAATCCAGTGTGTTAGCTCAAAATGTAACTCTCATTTTTCAATGGCTTCTTGTTGCAGAATTAATAGTAATGTCTTCATGGTCTGAAAGACTATAGAATCATGGTCTTTCCCTACCTACATCTTTTTTTTTTTTTT